>NW_019174586.1:12596811-12624426 GCF_002260705.1 Seriola dumerili
GGGGGGGGAGGAGTTGTTGGAGTGACAGTGAAAAGGAAGGATGAGCCAGAGCGGGGGGAAAAAAAAAGGAAGACGTTGACAACTCTGAGACAAAATGTCATCTTTCTCCAGCACGCACACTAAGCCAAGTGTAAATCACAGGCGGGAAACCGGAGGGACACACAAATACCCAGAAACCCCCCCCCCCCCCCCCCCCCCCACGGAAATCAAATGAAACCAAACATGTTGAATATTTGAAAAACAAACACGGGATGCCAGGTTCTGGATTTACGCCGCCACTCGCTCGTTGCTATAGTGATGTGAAAGGCGGTTCGCAGCTCGTCGCCACGTGGGAGGAGCAAACGATCTTCCTGCCTCTTCGCTCCCTCGTGAGACGGACGACGCTTCTGTGTGGTGGAGTTCTCAAAGCTGTCAGTGTCGTTCCTCATATTGCTCACTGGGGGGCGCCAGAGGGGCTCAAAGTCTCAAATCAGACACTTCAGTCGTACACCGGCACATGTGGCCCGTAGTTACGTTTGGTTGCTAGGCGACATCTAGTGGTCGTAGTAATTATGACAGGAGCAGTGGGAGGAGTGTGGTGACGTAGTATAAAGAGAGACCAAGTCCACGTCAGGAGGAGGATGGTGTTCGGTTCTCTGGAGGTGGGAGGAGTTTGACGAGTCCTCATCATCGTCATCGTACGAGCATCTTTCCAACGTGCATTTGTGTGTTTGTTGATAAATGAATCATCTAATTAGCAGTGGAGATCCTAGACACTGGAGGGCACCTAAACGCCTCACACGCAGACCATAAGTAGACAAAACAAAAATACAGATGTTCCTTGAATGCCTCACATGTAGGCAATGATTAGACACTAGCACTTCGGAGGTTATGCACTGTATAGTGTCTTTATGGGAGGTTAAAGGGGGTTAATAGTTGTCGCTGCAAGCATTTGCCTGGTTTCCCTCCTAAAGGTGCGTCTCTTTCTTGTAACAAATACATGAAGACGAAGCTGATAATTTCCTCCCTCCTGGTGTTAAATTAGTTTGTCTTGACTTTAGTTGCAGTCTTAAGCCGGTTAGCTGCTCACACAGACATCCAGGTGATCTGCAGCTGCCTGTCGTCGTCTGCCAGCAGCACCGTTAGTCCTTGTGAGGCTGTGGAGGGAAAGTAACTGGATGTTTATGCTCACGGCATGTTGTCGTAGAAGAAGGGGGGGGGGGGGGGGGGGGGGGGGGGGGTTAAGAGGGATAGAGTCAGGACTCTCACCTCCGTCATTAATCCTTCTGCTCCTGTTTTACTGCAAAATGCTTCAATATGCACCGTTTATACAGCTGCGTGTTTGATGCTCAACACTACTTACTGTATTTTTTAATTCACTGCCCCCCCCCCCAGCAACCACCTGCCACAGGTTTCTATAGGTGTAGGTCTTTTAATGACGCCCATCACTGCTCATGGCACACAAATACTCTATTTCATCTAACGGGCTACACATGATTCTGGATAAAAATGAAAATATAAATGTGCTACTGAAAATACTGCACACATGCTTTGGTGTGTGAAACACAGAAAGTGGAATTTTCTTTATAAAAACAAGAAAATCTGTAACAGATAATTAAATTAACACACTCTGCAGTGGGTTTATTTACATTGCAGTATAGTAGCAAGAGCAAAAAAAAAGAAAAAATCCCTCTTTCTCTGTAATGTAATGAATGCCCCGAGCCTCATAATAAACCACAAGAGAGCCAGAGAGCAAGATGGCCGACGATCCATTTAATCAAAGAAGATCAATGGAAGGCAGCCTCATCAATTAGAGTTAACCCTAAAAGACTGAAGAGGGAGAGGGAGAGGAGGAGAGAGGAGAGGAGGAGAAGATCGGGAAAGCAGAGAAAAGGCAGCAGAGAGTGGAGGAAATGTGACGTTAGAGCGAGAGGAGAGAGGGACGAGGAGGAGAGGAAGATATGAGAGGACGGGGGGAAAGAGGGAAGGAGAAAATGACAGCAGAAGGAGGAGGAAGAGAGGAGGAGGAGGAGGAGGAGGAGGAGGAGGAGGAGAGTCGATGAGGTTGGACTTGATTTATAGCTGTGATACACTTCAGAGCTTTTAAGTGCTGTCCATATTTTCCATCTGATAAGAAGATTGAAATTATTCAGCCGGGCCCCTATCTCACTGTGGGGGCTGAGTGTGTGCACACACTTGTGACTGTTTCTGGAAACACACACACACACACACACACACACACGTATTGCTTCCAGTCATTGTGTGTGTTCGTATGTGTATATCACTTTAAAATCCATTCCTTCACTGACCCTCTGTGTGTGTGTGTGTGTGTGTGTGTGTGTGTGTGTGTGTGTGTGTGTGTGTGTGTGTGTGTGTGTTGAGGTCCATAGTGGGACCCCTGCAGCATGATGCACACTCTCTCTCCTCTTGTTTCCTGCCTGTTTCTAAATGATCATCCATCCAGTAAAGGTGAAAAACACTGGGAATATCATCTGAGACAGAGGACGCTGTTGGGAAGTGAGGACATTAACTGAGGACAGATTTACAAAGTGAAAACATCTGAAACCAGCCCTGTGTTAAATGGTTTCATCAGTGATGGTCTTCAGGGCAGTTTTGGAGGATACAGAAAGTGAAGGGATGCGCTGGAGCTAGCTGGTTAGCATGCTAACATCAGTAGGAGAAAAGACGTGATAGAGACAAGAGTCAACACTGGTGTTTCTTTCCACAGCTGGAAACAGCTGTCGGTGAGTAAAGGAATGAAGCTCGATGATGAACTCGCAACGTTTCTTCTCGACTGGTAATTAAACAGCTGTGGATGCTAACGTTAGCTTTGTAGCAGTGACAAAACTTACATATAGCTACTTTAAAAGGGGGCGTACCTGTGGCTCTCACAGGGCTCTCGTATGGTCGCCATAGAAACGTGACGGACAACAATATAAAGGGGAAGCTCAATTTTTCTTTTTCGTTTGACAGAGGGGAGATTCACTTTTTGATTCACCATCCGTCTCTTGACTCGTTCCTCCTCCAGTTTCTGACATGGATTTTTTGCATTTTTTAGAGGATGGGATCAAACATGTTAGATGTCGATTAAGGTTTGTGCAAGGGGTCAGTAAATGCATCACGTTGTGTGTGTGTGTGTGTTTGGGTGTAAACACCTCTCGTACCGAAACACACCACAAACATATCAGCAGCCCTGAAAACAAAGGTGCCCTGCAATGCAGCAGAAACTGTAATTAGTATTTCAAACAGGGCTTTTTCTGTGTGTGTGTGTGTGTGTGTGTGTGTGTGTGTGTTGGGGAGGATGGAGGGATGCAAAGAAATAAGAAAAAGACAAGAGTCAGTGAGAGTGGAGGAAAGAAAGAGAGAAAGAGAGAGAGAGAGAGTCACAATAGACTGCAGCTAATAAATCTGAGGAAAAAACGACACCTTAATTCCCTCTTAGAGCTTGATTGGGAAGCAGTGAGGCGTGTGCACGCTCAACCAGGCACGCACACACACACGCACACACACACACACACACACACACACACACACACACACACCCTTGTGCACAAATGCACACAAATGTACGTAGACACGGTCACAGAGGAGCAGCAGCATGGCTGGTGAGTAATGGGCCGGAGATGAGATGAGAAAGGGGCAGAAACAGGAATACAAGAAAAGGAAAGGGAGAAAGCGAAGGGAGTAAATTGTCCTTGAAGAATTCATGAAGAAAAAGAAACGAGGTTTAAACTGGTTGTAGTCAGATCTGACAGGAGTCGCCCTGAATCTCTGCAGAGCCTTTTAGCCTCTTCTAGCTCCTAGTTTTGGTTTTAAGGGACATTTACTATTTGCTTCATTAAAACATCTCCAAATTAATCGACTAAAATTGACGATCAAGAGAAATTATTGTTCCGTTTTAGTTCCCAATTAAAACCTATTCATGAAAAGTTGACCTTCTGGAGATACATGGTTTTCACAGGACAGCGATGATATGCTGCCAGTCCTGGATTAGACAGTTAAGGGACCGTGAGGCAACACCCCGTCTCACACCCTGTGTATGTGTGGCCTTCAAATCCCCTTCAGGTCCACAGTAAACCGCAGCTGCTCCTGCGCCGCAGTCATCTGTGTTCGTTAGTGACAAGTCGAATAAATCCAACTTTATTAGGAATATGTTTCATCTGAACACAAACTGAAATAATGACGCTCTTAAAACAAGGAAGAGCCTCAAACTCATAATAATAATTTATCTAATTTTCCTTCATGTTTTATTTGGATGGAGGATATTTTCTGTATTTCTACATTATTTCTTAAATTTATCTTTTAAATGCTTCTTCTTAGGCTCATAAAAATAATGCAATATATGAGTAAAATAAAGATAAATCTATAATAAATGCCTAAAGTGACATTTTGTAATATCACTGAGTCAGAGTGTTGTCTGTCAATCTACTTTAACCAAATTTTAGAGGCCTGTTTCGAGGCCTTCTGGCTCCGGATATGAGACACGTACGATCTCACAAGAATATAGACGGGAAAGAGGAGAGTCGACGGATTCAAACAACATTTAAATCATATTTCTACGTTGTATTATCGCAGAGATATTAATAGAAACATCCGTCGACCTCACAGGGTTAAGTGTGTTTATACTTATTACACTATTGTCAGGTTTTTATGACGATGGTACTTGTTTCCTAATATGGAAAATTTGTCATAATCGAACAAAAACTGAACAAAACTTGCTGATAATAAAGTAGATATTTCTACTTTATTGGCGTCCGATCAAATGGATTGACGAAGTTATTTCACCTATTCATTTCTATGGGGACAATTTTAATTTCGAAACAGGAAATACCGTAAAAGGAATCACACACGGGGCGAGACTGACTTACATGTATTTATATAACAAACTGTGGATTATCTATTCATTGTGCGTGCATATATGAGGATATGGATTTAAGTGTGTGTTTGTGTGTGTGTGTGTGTGTGTGTGTGTGTGTGTCGGTGCTGAGCCGTGTCAAGGCTCCTCGTCTGGAGGTGGATCATTCATCTCCTCAGCGGCGACAGCAGACGTCAACCTCTGTGTGAGTGATGGCTCTGAATCTGAACTAATCAGCCAGCTACACACACACACACACACACACACACACACACACACACACACACTGACCAGTGGCTTGATGTTTTGGAGATGGATTTTAATGCGACCTGTCATTTTTTTGTATCTTTGCAGAGGAAAGTTTCCTTGAAAAGTTTGTTTCGCTTCACTTCTGTTTTTATTGATCAGAAAACAAAATGGAGGGCGGCGTCACAGAAACACGTCACGATGCTTTCATGTGAATAAAGTCTAGCTGTGAGAGCACTGTTCTTCTATGTTCCTGTGGTTCCTGCAAGTGGATGTTTTGGACCTAATTTAAGGAGGAACCAAACAAGAAGAAATAGACGTCTGAGATTTTCAGAATTAAATTGAAATATCTAATAATAATTTCAAAATAAAAGCATAATAATGCAATGATAAAATGTATTATATGTATTAAAACTGTGCAGCCTCTGTAGAGCTGTTTGACGTTAATAGAACTTTGATATGAGAATAAAAGAACAGCAGTATGTTAATTATTTTAATCAAATTACATTATTAAAATACTTTGAAGGATGTTGGGTGCAGGTGTTGACTTGCATGTCTGCTGTGCACGTGACGTTGAAGGTTCATTTCCTGAACGTTTCAACAGAACCGGCTCCGCTCCTCAGTTTTTCTTTTTCAGTTCATATCTTCTCTGTCCGGTTCAACCAGATACTCTTTATATTTATAGATGGTGTGTTTTCTCTGGAGTGTAAGAATTGTGGACTGGCGAGGTGGACCGGACAGATGGTTTTCAGCCACACTTGGAGGACCTGGAGGGAGAAACAGAGCGTGGCGGACGCCCCCTCCTCCTCCCGTCCTCCTCCCGTCCTCCTCCCGTCCTCGGCTAGATTCTCCTCGCTCGTGTGTTTTTTTTTTTTCTGATTTCTGCTGCTCTTCAGTTTCCTTTTCACATGACATGATACAGTCCTTTCTCTCCGTCTTCTCCGTCCTTCCTTCCAGTACCTTCTATTCTTCTCTTAATCCTCCGCATCTTTTCTTCTGCTCTCTCCTCTTTGTTATTCTCTCCTGCAGATTTCTCTTTGTCCTCTTCTGTTATTTTCTTCCTCCTGTTGTCTTCTAATCTCTAATCCTATTTATCTTTGACCATTCTCTGTTTCCCCTTTCCTCATTTTACACCGAATCCTTCATTTTTTATTGTATTTTCACATTTTTTTTTATGATTATTTGCCCAGAAAACAAATAAAAAAGAAAAGAAAAGTGAATAAATCAGCAGTTATTTCTGAGTCTGTGGCTGAAACAAACTTTGGAGGCACACTGAAAGTTTCATGACACTGGGAGGAAGAAAAAGAAAAAGAAAAAAACATTTGGGGAATACGTATTTCCATTTCAGTTATTTCCACATTTCACACTTTCCAATAAGAATGAAATTCTGTGTCTGACTCACACAGGATTTCAGCCCTGTCTCCAGGAAAACATTTCTAACATCTCCCTCTCTTTATTTCATAGAATATGTGATTTTCCACGTCTGAATTTCAATAATATTCTCCCTTTATTAAACGGAGAGACATCCCTCGTTCTATTCCCTCTTTTTCTTTTACAAAGCCTGGAGAGAAACAGACAGAAAATGAAAATAAAAACGAGGACGAAAGAAGACAGAGTGAGGCGAGGACTAGGACGAGAGAGAGAGAAGGAGGGAGGAACATGTTTTTATAACCTGAGAAACACACGACAGTGTTTTTCCAACAACGTGTAACAGTTGTCTGCAATCCTCCTCTCACTGCAACATATATCAAACGCACCCTTTTGATTATGGCAGTGTCGGTGATGCAGCGTTTGAAAAGCTCCACCTGTGGGCTCGGATCGAGTCTCAACTGTGTTCACACCTGAACTTCTTCTGTCTACCTGTGATCAGATCAGCTGAGACGGAGGTTAATACCACCACTGCAGCTTTTTCCATTTGTTTTCGAAAGATAAAAACTTTGAGGATGAAGATGAAGATTTCAGCAGCGTTGACAACAACAGGTGGAAAATGAAGAGGGAGAGAGAGGGTGGACCGTCGCGGCCCCACTCACCTGTGTTGTAGTGCTTGGTGCAGTAGCGCAGGTCCTTCTCCTCTTTGAGTATGAACTGAGGTAGCGTCAGGCCGTCGGCCACCTGCACGGCTCCCTTCTCGTCCCACTCGAATATGAGGTCGTTCATGGTGTAGCCGACTGGAGGAGGCAGCAGGGAACAGGAGGTTAGACTGTTTTAATCAGTGTGTGGATCGTTTATTTTGTTCTTTCTGTGGTCGGGGTGCAGGGTCGACACCTGCAGGCACTCTGAGCTTAAAGGACCAGTTCAACACAAAACTGGAACTTTGTGGCTCCTGAGGTGAAGACAGGAGGAAACTTCCACCTGCACTGTTCCTTTAAGACCTTCTCACACGAGGTAAACTCACAGCTGATCAGTGCGGATATTAATTCACAGGTTAAAACACGTGTCCCCGCTGTCAGACAGTGACTTTATCAAGCTTCTCAGTATCTGTCGCTTCCTTTTGAAGCTTTAAAATCAGCCCTGACATCGAGTATCAGTGAGTGAGGTGTTGTTCTTCCTGTGTTGTGATCACTGACCTGCTCTGCGGAAGTACAGAGCTCTTTGATATTCAGCTGCTGCCGCTCTGATTCCTCTCACGTCTCCTCAAAGAATGAAAAGGCCACAAGAAATCTATATCATATCTCTCGCCCTGCCAGCTGCTCAGTGACTGATCGACTGATGCTCTCCACGTACCCCTCACTGTGTGTGTGTGTGTGTGTGTGTGTGCGTGTGTGTGTTTGTTATTACTCACAGCTCTCCAGCTGCATGATGCAGGTCTGCACGTCCATAGGGAAGTTCTTCAGATCCATGGGACAGGCCAAGACCAGTGTTATTCTGCAAACACACACACACACACACACACACACACACACACACACACACACACACACACACACACACACACACGCAGCATCACTTAGACTAAGAGGATTATCCAGAGCTTTATCAGTGTTACTCAACCAGCCAGTGCCAGGCTGCCGTGCCCAACACTGACAGACCAGGATGTTTTAAATGGATAAAAACGAACATGTTTCTCTGTTTTTTGGGCATTAAAAAAAAAAGAAAAAAAAAAAGAGTGACCACTGTTATCCACACTGACTAATGAAGAATACAAAGTAAACAACGGCTTAATTCATTACTGTCGTATTATCTGACTAATGTCCCAGATTTGAATGAAAACTAATTAAATGATAAGAACAGATTTGATGAAAATAGAAGCAACTTGAGTTGTTTTGATGAAGACATAAAACGTTTGATAAAAACAGATTTGTTTGGATTAGTAGCCACTGAAACAATAACACAATTAATCAATTATCTAAAATCAATGTGGTGGAATCATTTTAAAGTCATTCATCAAAGATTTCAAGCTTCTCCAATGTGGCGACTCGCTGTTTCTCTCTGTGGGATCACCTGTGTAAATGTAATATTGATCGAATGAACTGAATCAATATTGAATTTAACTGAACTGAGTATCTTTGGGTTGAAGACTGTCTGAAGAAGTCGCTCTGGGCTCTTCTTGTGGGTACTACTTCTTAAAAATTAAAGGTCGATATAATAAAAAGGTCTCTGTCCATGTGTAGTGTGATTATAGATCAGCTCTAGCTTCTATATTAACACTGTGAAAGTATCAAAGCCTCAGTCCACAGAGAAATGCACACAGCCTGTATTCAGACACTGAGCCTTAAAACCAGCCGTCAGGACTTCTGGAACTTTGTGATGTCACAACAAAGCAGTCACCAAGCCCCGCCCACCTGGACCCACCATCCAAACCTTGCAGGATTTGGTTTCTCTGAGTTTTTTTACCTGAAATCTGCTATATTTTTATTGGATCACTCAGAAAACAGTCAGCCAATCAGAAGAGAGGCTCAGAGCCTCCTCTCTTCTGATTGGCTCACCGACCTGTTGTTACTAGAGCTCCAGAGAGAAGCCTGAGAGAGGAGATGTGAAACTACACTGAGATGGTTTTTGGTTCTTAAAAACCACAAATATATCTTCTTATGGATCAACACTTCAAATAAAACACAGAAGAAGAAGAAAATATCAAGCTTTAAAAAATAATAAGTCTGGTGATATGAGTATTCATCCGCCACTGAATATAGTCCCCAGCAAATGCATTATTTCCTCCTGTTAGAGTAACATTTACTAAAAACTACTCGACATCCTTTAACTCACTCAAACAGACTGAATGAATTATCTCATCATTTATATCAATAATTCACTCATTACCTTTTTCTCACTAACTTCCCCAACATGATAATCAGTGTCGGGGAAGGCAACAGAAAAACCCTCCGCCTCAGAGAAACGTGACGTTAGAGGTCACAGTCTCCCTGCAAACCTCCGCTCTTCTTCTTCTTCTTCTTCTCTGCTGGAGGACTAACAGGATGAAAACCTGTGGCTGAGCAGGCGTGCAGCAACATGGGAATGAATCTTGTTTCATGCAAGGCTGATCCGTGAGACCCTGAAAATTAAAATGTTCAGGGAAGCCGGTCCCGCGTCGTCGTGGTGACACATTAGATTCCTGAGTCTCAGGCAGCAAAATTAATTACTGCTGTCACATGGAGGGAATGTATCAACGCTAAATTAAACTTTTTTTCCCCCCCTTAGAAATTAATGGAAAATGCATTTTTATTACTGATATGATGCATTACTGAAATTAAAGACTTTCATTTCAAAATGAGATATCCACCACTGGAAAAATAAAATATGTTTCCAGACTATTACTGCTCCATGCCCGTTAGACCGCCACATTTCCTGTTGTAAAACGAGTTGCCGGTTTATGTAAGATTATGGACACCGCAGAATCATCTCTATTTAAAAAAAAAAAAATGGAACCATTTAGAAATAAAATCACTATCGATATATTATTGTTGTTGAAAATGTATTTAATTGTTGCTTATTTGTGTTTTTTTAATGATGGCAGCTTTACTACTTTATAATTGTTCAATAATAAATCGATTTAGCAATTTGGCATCAATACCCACACAAAGCCTCACAGCAACACAAGACTATGTGTGTCAAAATAAAGACAACCCCCCGCCAAGATTTGAGAGAACAAGGTCCATTTAGTGGCTGTTCCAGAGCTTTCGATTGAATCCCATGATCTTGAATTTACCCAGTTGTCACAGAATGAACTCTGAACCTCTCTCTGAAGTCTTTAAAGTGCTAGAACAAAACGGAAATTCAAACATCTTTCAACTCCATCTGCTGATGAAGACCTTGTAATACAATTGAAAGCTCCAGCTACTAAATGGACCTCGAAGCGAGATTGTTTTTCTGCTGCCAGTAATGAAACTTTGAGCCTTAATATAGCAAGATATTCTTTACTGTCCATCTTAAATACATTATTTAACATTGCTGTCATTTCCCACAATGCACTGCAACTGCTAGGCTTCACTGTTTGCTCAGTAATACATTGTGGCAGTCAGGGAGCTTGTTACCTGTCATATGACTTTACAGGTAATGCTCAAATAGTACATCACCACAACTGGACTTGGTCTCTGAATCACAAACTGTTTTTTTAAAAAACCGGATCGAGTCCAGCTCCGGTTTTATCTCTGCAGAGTCTGAGCTGTCAGCAGGTTGTCGCGACGTGCACGAGGTGATTTCGCTGCACACACTCAGCCCTTCTGTTCTGCTCTAACAGGAAGACCCGCTGTTACAACACACACGTCCAGTCGGCCTGATGTACCGAATAAAGTTTGCGGCGTTTGCACATTGTTACACGTCCCTGACAGAATGCTGAATATGTATTACACACATAACGTAGTCTCCACAGATGTCCCACTTTTTCTCCCAGAGAGAGAGAGAGAGAGAGAGAGAGAGAGAGAGAGAGACTCAGCGCTGTGGTTTCTGTCTGCTGCTGCATCGTGACACCTCGATGCCAAATGCTGACAAAGTTAGTGCCTTGCTTTGTGCTGCCGCTGCTTCAGAGGGAGTTGAACCTCAAACCCTGCAGCTGCTTTTGTGCTAGTACATTACTATTGCAGGATAGAGGCTCAGCTCAACAGTGGGGTCCACAAGCCTGAGACCACTTGAACAGGAGAGTGGTGACATTAAAGACTACAGGATTTATTTTATTCTTATTTTTATTTTATTATTAAAAATCTGAGCTCAAAATAAACTATAATGTTTTAACTTGGGCTCCATATTTCTAGCCTATGTTTGTTCTGTCACATTAAGTATTCCAAATGAGCTATTAGCAGTTTGTGTTTGCACAGACAAGTATCACTGGATCATTTTAAAACTGACTGAAGAAAACTTGTGAATGTGAAGATTCTCAGGGGAGTTCTGGAGTTATAATGAGTCTTTTTTTTCTATGATTTTTAAGGGAATTTATGGATATTTATTCATGGTGGACATTGGAGAAGATGATCTTCTCGGAAAGTTAAATTTAGACTGAATATAAAAATATGAATATCATGTCTGTGTGTTCATATTAGATTGAGTTACGCCTCAGTTCAATTTTTGATGCAAATTCGGTAGTCAAGGCTCCGGGCGTTATAAGTGCCTTAACTGCCTCCATGAGCTGCGTCACACACTCTGCTTCAGCTCCAGCTGCTGAACGTGTTGGTGAGCAGCCGAGTCAGAGGAATAAACTACAATAACTAATGTCTCTTTATTTTTAGAAACCCAGCATGCACCTCTGCTTCTCCCTTCAACTCTCGACCCTCATAGTTTGAAAATCTCCCCTTTAAATCAAACAGTCTGATACTAAATATAAATATTATATTAAGTAATAATAATATGTGGGTTCTTCTTTTTACTCAGAAAAAATATACGTATTTTAAATGATTCTCTTATTTCTTATCCTATCAATTAATTTAATCATTTTAGACAGTTTTATCTAATTTTTACTGAAGCTCATTATTATACTTTTCTCATACATCTCCTCCCCAGTGTTGTAAAACCTTTAAACTATATTTAATCTTTTTGCTTGTTTGTTTTTAACTCGTCTTGTAAAGCACTTTGTAACTGTGTTTTCAAAGGTGCTACATAAATAAATCTTATTATCATTGTACATTATTCTGTATTTAATGTAATTTAATGTAGGTGTTAACGTTCTTTTTATTTCTATGTTTCCTGCATCTTATTATGATTTGTGTGCTTTATGTTTCGGTCTGTGAGTATTACTGTGTGTCATCTGTCTCTTGCAGGACAAATAAAAAAATCCAAAGAAGTTAAAGTTGAAAGTCTAAACTACGGGATAAAATGTGCCACTTGTCCTTGTTCCACAGTGACACTGACACACGAGCGTCTCTATAACGCGACTGATGTCACTTGTAAAAGTGTAAAAACAGCTAATGCATAAATGATGTGATGCTGTGAAAGGTCGTCCTTGTGTTTGAGGCTCAGTTAAAGGTTCAGGTGCGAGTGTGTCAAAAAATAAACCACTGGTGTCAAAGTCTCAGGTTTCCTCCATGTTTTGTGGCACTTTGACAGGAGAGTCGTACATCACATGACCACTTACAGTCTGTATGAGACGAATGTAAACGTGTTTAAGCTTTTGAACAAAAGTCAAAGCCAGAAAAAATATGAAAAACTATTAAAAAAAAAAGAGTGAATTCTCACATTTAATCGTCCCTAAATATCTTCTTTATTTTAGAGGAAACACTGAATACGATGAACACACGTGGGACAGCGCGTCAGTTCAGAGGAAGCTCTGCGTGTCTTTGAAGCGCAGCAGGACATTGGACTAAACACGTGAATCTGGCTGTCCAATCTCAAAAAGTTCACTTTCATCTTGGAGGAGACGCGGCCATCGGTCACGACTCCCCCCCCCCCCGATAAACATCAGAAAAAGAGTAAACAAGGCATTTACAAGGCACCACTTCCTGCCCCCCCCCCCCCCCCCCCCCCCCCCCCCTTCCCTCGGGACGGTTTAATACCCCGAGCCGCCTCCGAGATCAGGCCGATCAACGGAGGGTTCATTCTGATGTTGTCAAGTTAAAAAATGAACGCAGCGGAGGAAGAGTGCGGGGTTCATCCCTTTCCTGACGATATTTATAAAGGACCAATCTCGCTCCCTCCTCCTGCTGGACATGAAGGTGAAAACTGAGGTTGATAACGGATCGGGCTCGCCGCTGGAATACTAACAGGCTGAGTAGATTACCGCGGCTGCTGCAACGCTTTCTCATTCGCCCCTGAGCAGAGGCAATAAAAGCGAGGAGGAGAAGGAGGCACCAGCAGGCTGAAAGGTTTTGTCGGCTGAGGGCGGCTATAACTCTGAGAGCCTTGAAAGGGACGAGGTGGAGATGCAAAGAAAAAAAAAAAGAAAAGAAGGGAGGAATCCGAGCCAAGGAGGAAATAAAAACCTCCAGCTCTGACGCAATAAGAGCCACTCTGAAGCCGAGGATGAAGGCCTCTTGAGCCGGAGAGTCGTTCTCCATCGTCCATCACGGCTTTAAAACTTGTTCCAATAAAACCTCAAAACTTCCTTTATCTTTTTAAACTTTTTCTCTTCCTCTCGCGCCTTTTTAAAATGATCTTTCTACAGATGTGTTCAGGGTGCGGCGGTTTCTAATTGTGCTGGTCATGTCTGAATAAGACGCAGAAATACAGAAGCTAATTGGGAAGAAATTAAGGATTAAGGATAATGATGACGTGTGACAGCATAATTCTGTTTATCTGAAATGAGTTTCATTTAAAAATAAATTGGGGTGCTTAATAAAACGCACGTGCAAAACCACATCTTATTAAATGTGCAAGTATTTTCTATTAAAAGTTGTGGCCATTTGCACAATAATTAGAAAAAGGCACAAACATAAGATCATGGTTCAGTTTCTCTGAGTTCATTAAAATTAACTCATTAACTCAACAGTGCGTTCATACTCGAATGGAAGCAGCGAGATGGACGCACGCCGACTTTCTCTCACACTCGGAGAACGGCGCCTCACACTTCCTCCACTCACCGTATGCTGTAGAGCACGTTGCCGTTTTTAGAGATGCGCAGCAGCTTGTTGTCGGTGGTGACCTCGTGGAAGTTGGCGCCCTTCTCGTTGGCGAAGAACAAGTCGGGTTTCCAGATGGAGTCCAACATGGAGGGGTCGAGGTCCAGCGAGTCGTCGGGGTACTCGCTGTAGGCCAGCCGGGGGTCGTTCCACTGCTGTCTCAGGAAGATGTTCACCCTGTAGTCCTGGGAAAAGACGCAGAGTTTATTTTATTTACCGCGGATGATCACATATCTACTGACAAACATTACTCACAACGAAGCTACTTTAAGAGCATCCAATGATTTTAAAATGATGGGATGTCTATTTGCTTCCGACTGAGAGAGACTGCAGGAGGTCAGAGGTCGAGCAGCGGTCGGGTGTTTGAAGGCCACTGTGGTCGTTTCTCAGAGGAGAGAGGTTCCTTTCAAAAATGATGATACTGACGACTGACAGATACAATTTGTGGTGGAGGCAAGCGACGTGTACGGTGGCCCTGAGAGCTCAACACACTTCAACTGAAGAAAACAACTTCATCAATTTGACGACACACGAGCTGCAAAAACCCGCAACACAACGGAAGTGAGGTGTGAGGTATTGATATTTCTGTATCAGAAATTAGTCAGATCAATGGTCGTTCTACAACACTCTCAAACTGGCGTCGGAGAAAAGAGGACAACAAGACGAGGAAAAATCTTATCTTACACCAAAACACTGCCGTTCAAACATTAACAACTCGATGTCAGATTTGAATCAAGAGAGCAAGAGCTCCTCGTACTTCCTTCAAACATTCAGCAATTACGCAAAAGGAAATTTATCAGCAGAGAAGAAACAATGGGAGAATAATGTCTACACCCACAGGAGCAGAACGCAATGCATCAACCACACATCCACCTCTCATCTTTTAGCTCACATTATCCCATCACTAGCACCGGCGCTCTCTCCGCCCACGACTGCGTCCGCCAGGCAGACGAGACGGGTCGGAGGGGAAATTGATTCGGCTCAGAAATTGATTTACAACGAAACAGCACAAGTTAGAAAGCATAACTCCATGAAACACATTGAGCAGGAGGAGGTAAGAAGTCTCCGCGGGGGAGATGCTCGCTTAAAAAAAAAGAAAAGAAAAGGAAAACGAAAAAGGAAAGATGAGGGAAAAGGGAGGGAAAAAGGCTCGTCAAGGGTCATTGCACTGCTGAGTCAAGATGCTGTAACTCCACACGGAGGAGAAGGGTCGACAGATACCGGCAGATGCAGAGACGGAGTGATGGACAGGATTTCGCGGTTCGATGAGCAGGTGGTTACGGCTCTTCATCCATATGTCATTTTCTGCTTTATGTGAATGTAAGAGATTTTACTGATCACGCCGAGTTGTGGCTTCGAGCTTTATCCAGAGATCTTTTTCCCCCCCATCCGTGTGTTTGCTGCCTCAGAGTCTCCTCAGCCTTGAAGACAACAATCCACTCTTTTAAAAAACTCTACATTCATATTGTTCTTTTTTTTTTAGTCTTGGAGGCTTTTGTTTCCTGTTGTTTTATTGATAAAAATTTGTTGAAAGATTTTGTTTCTGAAGCGCTTAAACTACGGTTGCTGTTACAAAACAAACAAAAAAAAAAATGTGTGGAAGGAAGCTGAAGGTCACTGAGCTGCTGCTGCCTCTTCAGTCTTGCACAGGGAGATGGAGTGATACAGCAGACGGACGGAGGGATGGATGAACAGAGGATAGATCGCTCCGTACAGCATGTTTCAAAGACGAGGCCTCTGGGCCGGATGTACCGTATTTCAATCTCACAGATCCTACAGAGAAGAGATGTTGATGAATACGTCCGTTGAGGTTTATGAAGGATTTATTTTAGGTAAAAAAAACGAAGCAGCAGCGGCATAAATAACTGCAGTTGTTTCTGATGCTCGGGCGCAAACACTGTCCGCAAGATAGGATTTACCCGAAGATCGAGGCGCACGACTCTGTTCATTGAAAAACTACAAAAGAAAAACTTTATTACTGTCGCAACATGATTGAAAATGAGGCTAACCGATGTGCACAGTCATCGTGTGGCCAATCACAGGCTCTTTAACTTGTGGTAGAGAGAGTCGATCTGTCCAGGGTGTATAGCTGATGGATGGATTTAATGAATTGGTGTCTTAACTCTGGGGGGGATCAATTCCTTTCTTTGTATTCAATATTTGACCGTGGTTAGTTGCTGTTAAGCACTGTATCATCCATGAATCGTCTCTTTATCAGTATTGAAACCTGGTATCAATACTACTTCAAAACCACTTTAATACTGCAGGCTTCATACTCTGGCCCCTAATACCCACAAATATTTTCTAAAGAAATGTTCGAAACATTCATGAATCCCACAAAACTTCTTAATCAAAGTTAAAATCAAATCCGTGGGTGTGAAAGTTTAGTGACGTCTTTGATCTTAAAAAATGTCAAATGGAGGCAGGAGAGAAATCTTCAGCCAAAGATTTAGTTTAGCTAAAATATTCCAAAGTCCAAGTCCTGTCTGTGATGCTAAACCCTCGTGTGATGTACGGTACGTCCTGTACAAATAAGTGTGTGGTCAGATGTTTGACTTTTGACCCCGAAAGCTGCTGATCTTTGCTTTCCTGATATGGATCGGTGAAGATTCGGATAGAAGGGTTTAATCCAGCTGGAGTCGGAGCTGATGGAGGTTAAATCTGAACCGCAGTGTGGAATCGAAACCTCCACCAGGCGATTTTAAGACCTTCAGCCTCCAATGTTTAACTGAAAGAGGAGGATCAATACGTCTCCTACAGGTCTGACTGCATGTGTGTGTGCACAGGTGTGTGGACTCCTTCTCTTCCATCGCTGCGAGGACCAATCTGAGTTTTAGAAAGTGAGAACGTGTTACAGAAAGTATAAAGTCGACTCGTCTGAGCTTCCAGCGTCGTTGAAGTCTAAACAAAATGACGAGGAAGACGCGTCTTCTGATCCGTCTCTAGGATGACGCCATCTTGTCTTGTGCTTTCCAAAACCTTTAGAAGTGACGGCTGAGAAAATAAATCTGCTGTATGATGCGACAACGCTCTGGTTAAGGTTTGCTTTGGTTTTAAAATAAGAACTTGATTAAGGTGAGAGGACCACTGTTACCGTGGCAACAATAACAACTGCTTGGTTACGGTTCGGGAACGATCGAGGTTCAGAGAAACAACAGCAATCTGATGTTTTGTTGACCCAACCGTCCGCCTCCCTCTCCCTCTGCAGACTCTGTCGTAGGCGGATGGTCGTCTTTTTTTGTCGCTTTCTGTAAATTGAGCACAATCCGTCTCCGTAGCAACAAGAAAACACAACGTTGTTTGGGGTAGGGGAGACGTTTGGTCCAATCCTGCCTCACCTCTCCGAAGGGCAGCTCTGACGGTCGGGATTAGCATGAGGTAAAGGTTTAGACTGGTCGCCGTCAGCAGCCAGAAGATGCATTACACCAGCTACAGTCCACACAGACATCACATGAACATGTGCGTGTGGAGAACGGAGCATTTCATCATCTCCTTGTTGCTCTCCCTCTCATGCAGCTCTGTACATGCTCTGTATGTGCAGCACAATCAATCCAGGTGGAAGATATTAACTGCTGTTCCCTCAGAGCTTTATTGTATAACCCCTCCACCACTCCATTCGCCGTTTCACAATCAGAGACGCAGCCTCTTTATTCAGCATGGGGTGGCATTTAACTCGGCCCTCCATCCCCCTAATTGTCAATTATTCTCAGAATATGGAGCCGGGCCACTTCGTCCGGGCTGGAGCCGTCATTAAGCCGCACGGCGTAGCAGAAACGCATCGCCGGGACGAGGCGCGGCCATGCCAGCAGCCTCGGCGGGTGGCATTTAAGGGAGCAATCAGCCACGGTGCTGCATGTGTGCGAGTGTGTGTGAAATAACGCCACATGGCAATCAGCCTCGGCGAGACCCCCTTTGCCGTTTATCACTGTTTATTAGACTGAATATCTCACATGAAACAAATGAGCTTGACCTTTCATGAATGAGTCGCCTTTTCTTCTGCTCGAGAACATGATAAACAACCCGAAATGGCGCAGGGATGTGTTGATGGGAGAGAGAGCGAACGAGGGGAATACAGAGGAGAGGAGTGAAAGCCAACGCCAGGATCATCAGTCAGTGACCCGCCTGCAGTTTGGCAGCAGCTCGGAAAGAGCAAAAGTCGAGCAGAAATTGAGTCGCTAAGAGAATTATGTATTCGGCTATCACAGCTATATTTCTTACAAGGGGAATAAACTATTCAAAGTCTAGAAATCACAAATCCAACCTTTACAAACCTGATCATCTACCAGCTCACTCCCACCCTGCGCTTTCTGTGGCTTTTATAACCTCACTGTCTAACGCCAGCAGTGAAGCCACAGCTCCCTCCACAGCCCGGCCTTCTGCTCATGCGTCTGAAGCTCTTGTAATCTTCACTCTGTAAGTTTAAATGCATCTGATTCTGTGCCTTTATGTGCTGGAAGGAGATTCCTTCTGCCAAATCCAACTGTGTAATTATTTGCGACGACAAACAAAATATTATTTTAGGTTTAATTCTGTTGTTTCTAATTTAGCTAGCCAGGTTTCTTTTGACGTCGAATGTAAAGACACATTGTTTACAGATGATACTGTTGTAACCAAAGCTTCTATAAAACTACAAAATATTAGCTGTAGTCTAATATATTGTATTAAACTACATTTAGATGATTGTAGGAATGATAACAGCCGACCTGCGGTTTACATTTTGGTCGTGATTGGCGTGTTGGACCTTCTGCTCTGATCCTTTCACGTCTTCACTCTGAGCTGGAGATACTCGCAGTTTCAGCTTTTTTGACGTCCTTTGAAAGCATTTAATGGTTTGAGCTTTTAATTGTTTCAGTGGACGAACTGGTCAGACAGTGGATGCCATTTGGTCCATAAAACCTCGGCTGGACGGACATTAAGTGCATTAACCAGAGGGAGAAATGGACCACGCTGCATTCTAGGACTCGAATGAGCAAAAAGTAATTTGAGGGAGAAAATGAATGATTTCTGGGAATAACTTTGGGAGGACTAATTCAATCATTTAGAAAAAAGTCATTGCCACTGAGGCAGCTTTATCCCGAACGAGTCCTCCTCCTGAAAATGGAGGAGAAGTGCCGCAGGACGTCGGCATATGTGCGGCGACGTCTGTAGGTTCGTACTCGTGGTTTAATATCCTAGCATAAGGCCGCTGGACTGTTAAGTGCTACCCTGAAATCACCATCCACTGCTGCCACGCCGCTATGAAACCATCAGCAGAGGAAATGCTGTACTTACACAATACCACACTCATTTCAGCATGTATTAAACTCAGGCAGTAAACCACGCATGAAAGACTGCAATCTTCCTCCTCCTCTTATTCTTCTTCATCTTCTCCTTCCTCCCCCCTCCTCCTCCTCCTCCTCCTCCTCCTCCAACAACAACAACAACAACAACTGCAATAACTGCAGAAAGAGCCGCAGACATATTCTAATTCCACGCCTGTCAGGGCATCCTGCTGGCTCCCTGGATGCCGCTCAGGTAGGAAGAGCAGGTAGGAGGTTACGGAGGCTCCAGCACTATGGCAGCACATCTGCTGTGCTCAGACAAACGCTGCACTGAGAGAGACGGAGACGCTGTTTTCACCGTGTGGCCTCAAAATAAACATCATCACCAGCAGCAGCAGCAGCAGCAGCAGCAGCAGCGACACCGTGGGACGTCGGTTCAATTTAAAACAGGAAACATCTCTCTGGATCTTGAGGTGATTTTAATAAATGAGAGGTTTGACCGTTCTAGAAGTGCTGATGCACCAGAGCGAGCAGGTGATGCAGTAACACATAAAAAGGCGGGAAACTTAGAGGACGGAAACAACACACACCTCATGTGGAGCTGTGACACCTCAGGTTTAACCTGTGCGACCTGGTGTCATGTGGCTACAGAAAGTGCAGAATAAAAACTGGAAAATGTTCATTCTATAAACGTTCTATAAAAGAAAAATCAAACTAACAGACAATTTTGAAAAATACAAATGTAATTTCTAGAGGACAGTTTTGCACGTGGCATAAATATTGTTTACTTTTTCTTTTCTTTTTTTTTAATTCTCTGAGATTTCCAAATAATTTAACTGATCATTAAAGGTCCGATATATTATAAAGGTCTCTGTCCATGTGTAGTGTGATTATAGATCAGCTCTAGCTTCTATATTAATACTGTGAAAGTATCAAAGCCTCAGTCCACAGAGAAATGCACACAGCCTGTATTCAGAAACTGAGCCTTAAAACCAGCCGTCAGGACTTCTGGAACTTTGTGATGTCACAACAAAGCAGTCACCACCTTCTCCAGCCACACCCCAAGCCCCGCCCACGTGGGCTTTAAAATTCCTTTAAGAGAGAAGACGTTTACATTAAGACGTCCTCTGGCGACTCGATTAACCAGAGATATCGACGACAAACACGACTTTACAACAGGGGGAGGAGAGAGGGATATGATACTTCACACTGTGTAAAGAAAGCCTGTTCATATGGAGGGAGAGAGAGGGAATGAATGAGCAGAGAGATAAGTGTGTGTGTGTGTGTGTGTGTAGGAGAGAGAGAGAGAGAGAGAGAGAGAGAGAGAGAGTGATTGAGGTGAATAAAGAGATGGAGAGCTGAGAGCACAAGACCTCATATATAGTCCTGTATAATATATAATAAATATTTATTACAGGTCTCATATCTGACCTGGAGATCTATAGAAATGTGATACACAATAAAAAATATCTAATATTAGAAGTTAAGAAAAAAGCCAAGAAAATATGGATAGGAAAATATATTGTCAATATATATATTGTTATTGTCAATATATAAATCTTAAAGGTGAATTTTATAGTTTTCTAAATTACTTCCTTTTATTATTGAATTTAGAAATCGTGCCTTCAGCTTATTATAATAAGAAATATTCATGTTACATGAATCTGGATCAAGAATTATTTAAAGAGATTTAAGTAGGACACTTTTAATTTGACTTTTTAAATGATTTTATTTAATCAGTACTTTTATAAACGTCTAGAGTTTCTGTTTTTCTTGGTTCTGTCAGCCTTAATTCGTATGTAAAAAGGGTGTGTGTGTGTGTGTGTGCGTGCGTGTGTGTGAGTGTGTTGTACAGAGAGAGTCAGAGGGAGATGTAAAGTGAGCGAGGTTGGTTTGAGTACATGTGTGTTTTTTTAAGAAAGAAGAAGGACAGGAAGTGGGGGAAGGAGAAAACGAATGACAGGGCGAGAGACAGAAGGGGTTGCATGTGTGTGTGTGTGTGTGTGTGTGTGTGAGAGAGAGAGAGAGAGGGAGAGAGAGAGAGAGAGAGTGAGCGAGCAAGTGAGCGGGGAGAGCGCTGAAACAGGAATAAAGCCATGTACCGCCGGGACTTGAACAAGCACTGCGCCATTCTACCATCTCCATCTATCACCAGGCTCCAGCCCCAGCAGCAGTATCTGTGTAAGAGTGTGTAAGAGTGTGTAAGAGTGTGTAAGAGTGTGTGTTAGTGTGTGTGTGTCGAGGATGGAGGGATACTGTAGTCCTTAAAGTGAGAGCTACACACTGCGATGAACACGGCGACTGTGTCCTCAGCTTCCCGCTCGCTCTGTGTTTCAATCTTTAAAATAGATTTTCTGCTTCGATAAAACCCGATGAATCCGACGATCTCAGTCGTTTGTTTTTGCCTCTAATCCAGAAATAATTCAGCACCGACCGTGTGACGTTAGTCTGTCAGCCTGTTGCACAAAACACCGTGAGGTTTCTAAGTATGTGACTTAAGGTTTAATTACTCCTTAGCTGAGGCAGTTACTTCAGGGTGTCGCACAGAATCTCTCAGTCCAAAAGTTAAGGCATTTACATCAGTGAAAGAGATTTTACAGACATGAAACACCTTTCTTTACTTTGGTCGCTAAGGTCTTTTGTGTAATTTAGTTAAACGGTTTAAGTGATTCTTTAAATGTGAGGCTAAGATAAGGAGGAAAGCTTAATTGTCAGTGAACATTTTCAGGAAGCCTTAAGGAGACGACTCCAGGTCCCTCCCTCTGTCTTCTTCTTCTTCATCTTTAAAAATATCTTTACTTTTTCCTCTTTAAATATTTGCACATTCATTCCCTCAGTTGTCCCCCCCCTCCGTCCCTCCGTCTCCCCCTCCCCCCCGTCTTCCCCTCCTTCCTCAGTTGTGACAAGGATCGATTCGGCCTCTGCAGGAGGGAAAATCTGGAATTTGTTCTGCATGACGAGGATCTGCAGCAGCCAGCAGTTTCCGTACAGCGATGTGTGTGTGTATGTGTGTGTGTGTGTGTGAGATTGAGTGTGTGTTAGTGTGTGTGTGTGTGTGTTTACTGGGGAGGCTCACATCGGGATACCCTCCCCTCCTCCTTTGTTCGGTCCCACCGGTTCCCCCATTTTAGCCTCCCTGCACTTCCTTTTTCCTCCTTCATTTCTTTGTCTTTCCTTCCACATATGTGACACTTTCCTTTCTTCTTCTCTCCTTTATTTATTGTATTTTCATCCTGTAAGCAAGGGTCTTTAAATATTCCATATTTTGTGTCCATAAAGTGTGAAACCAGCAACCTGTTTCAGCCATCACCGCCCCATCCTTTAACTGTAACCTTTAAAGGCCCAGAAAAACAATTTTTTAAAATCAGCTTCTGCATAAACAGACTATTATTTTCTATGTTTAAGGACATTTCATTTTATATATTTGTTTTTTGTTTCTTGTTTTTTTTTTTGGTTGATATATTTCTATATGCTTTAAACAAGTCTGGAGAAACAACAAAACCTATTATATTTATTTTGAAAATAATGAGTCTGAAAACCCAACTGTATGTAATTGTTGTGTATTTCAGTGTGAACTCGTCGTGACATTAAAAACTGCCACAACCACGGATGACGTCGCCTCGGTGTCAGAGGCTCCTGAGGCCTGCAGAAGGTTTCCACCACTAATGAACTCAGTGCATCCCAGTCATGTATTGTATATCATGTGAGCGTGCTCTGTTTTTAACAACGCTCATGGATGTCGTCCGTGCTGCTGTCACGCACATGCAAACACACACACACACACACACACACACACACACACACGCACTGCGGTTAAGTGTTGCTCATTCTGCTCTGGGCCTTGTTGCTCTGTGAAGGTTGATAGTTGAGTTATATTAGCACTAATGGATTTCCTGTGTAATGAATGAGAGAACCCCCCCCCCCCCCCCCCCCGCCCACCCACGGCTGGCAAAAACAGGCACGACAGCATCGCCGCCGATGCGTTGTTATGCAAATGCGGCGGCGTGCGGTGATGCGCTCTTTCAAATGAAGTGTTGGAAATGGGAGACAGGCTCAATGACGGGGAAATTCCCCAGCACTCAGAGGGCAGACGGCTTTTAATTTTTTGTAAAGGAATAAAAATGAAATTTTGGATGCACCACCGAATTATCAGCGGCGCCGGCGTTTAAATTAACTCGCATTTTTTTTTCTGGCTAAAATTACTCGGGCTGAAATGGAGCTGCGACGAAAATGTGACAGTTACCATTCCCGCCCAACCATCCACATCCACACACACACACACAACACACACACACACACACACACATACACACACACACAACACACACACACACACACACACACACCACACCGTACACACACACACAAAGTATGCATAAATATACTGAAATCCGCATGTCAAGTTGTATTACAAAGTCATATTGAAAATAATTTACTTACCATTGTTGTTTCGGCAATGACCCAAAACTGTTGATAAAAATGTTGCAGGTTACGTTCACAGGCGGACCTGCAGAGGGAGAGAAGACACGACACAGACAGAGGATTAGACTTCATCAGAAAACACTGTAGCTGTTCTGCATCTGTAGGAAGTATTTCAACAAAAATAACGCATAACTTAAGATGAGATCGTCAGAAAAACGCCAATAAACACGAGAGGAAGGAAAACAAAGGCTGGAATTCATACAGAGGCTGAATGTTTTAATGTTTTTTAATTAAAAACCATCCATCATGTTAACTGACCACCCCGATGATGAACTAGACTACATTTTGTTTTCGTCTCACATTGTGTGTTGTTTGTTTCTGTTTCACCGGTGGATTCGTTTTCTCTTTAGCTTCTAAAATGGTCCACGAAGTTCATCAGGTCGTCCCTGACTTCATCTGTCAGGTACTGAACCGCAGGTCTGTAGTTAAAACCAAAACAATGAGCTGAAAGAAACTAAAACACTCCTCAGAGTTGAGAGGATTTGTAAGTAATTCTCTGTTTGTCACCCAAGCACCACCCGTCACCACCGTCACCACCTGTCACACCACCCACTCACCACCGTCACGACCCCGTCACCACCTTCAACCACCCGTCACACCTTCACCACCTGTCACCACCTTCACACCCGTCACCCTATCACCACCGTTCACCACCTATCAACCACCCGTCACTCACCTATCACCACCTGTCACCACCTATCCACCACCCGTCACCACCTATCACCACCTGTCACCTTACATCAAGTCATTTGATCAGTTGTTGATATGGAAAATATTAAGTGCATCTTTAAGATTTATTTTCATAAGTCGGTGGTCCCTCAACCTTTCTTCCTCTTCCTCTTGCGGGACAATTAAAGATCTGAACCTAACTGAGGTGGACTCAGGTGGACTCAGGTGGACTGAAGTGGACTCAGGTGGACTCAGGTGGACTGAAGTGACTCAGGTGGACTCAGGTGACTGAGGTGGAGTCTAAAGCTGAGTGAGCTGACGGACTGGAGGAAGTAAACTGGGTCCTCACAGCTTCTTTTGTGGCGGCGCTGAATAAAAGCCTCTGCTCTGAGCTTAAACCCCGACGCAGCGTCCGACGCAGGAAGTCAGTTCCTGAGCCGTCGAGAAGGAAAAGGGTGTAAACATCTCAGCGCAACTTAAGAAAACTGGAGACGAGAAATCAATTTCACATCTCCTTTGTGCGTCGCTCAAACTGTCAATGAACACGGAGTCATTTCAAAGGAACTGGTAATGACAGAAACAGTCCCCTCGCCGCCACCTTCCTCTCAGAGGTGAGACGCTGCGTTCAAGGAGTTTTTCAGATGAGAGAGTCAAGGTGAGAGTAAATAAACGGCGTCCAGGCCTTTTGCGGCGGCTCCCATTGAGTTTGCTGTATTACCAGGTTGTACAAACACAAATGGCGATTACTTGGCGCAGGAGTGGAGTGTGAGCGTGAGGAGCGCGGAGGACGGTCAAACAGTCCGCCGCCTCTCATCTCTGTCAGGCGGTCGGACGATATATCGGCTTTCTAACTCTGTACGTAACACACGGACATGGACGCGGCACCGTCTTCTCTCACTGGTGTGAAAGCAGCAGCTCTTTGTCTCAGGGTTAACACTGGGTTGAGGTGTGGTGTGTGTTCAAGCTGACAAGACTCTACGACAACGCGAGAGCCGCGTGTCAGCGCACACGTCCTCCGTGCGTGACGACCGTCTGGCTCTGCCGTGGCCTCTAGGGTTGTGTCGTGTCTGTGGTTGCAGCTCGTGGTTGCTCTCCCTTCAGGTGCTGGTGGGCGGAGTTACCGCTCACCCAGAATGCATTGGAGACCATCCATCCCCACTGTCTCTCTCCATCACTGGATCTCCCTCTGGTTTTGCCACACTTTCACACATCGGCTGCACATTTCACACACGTCGTCGATGTTCTCTGCTTTTCTTTTCATTATGTAATTAAAATGTGATTTTATTTCAAGCACCACTGTGAGCTCCTCCTCCTCCTCCTCCTCCTCCTTCCCTGTCTGAGAGTCGAGTCAAGACAAGAACAAAATTGTTTTTTTTTGAACATCTTTTTCTTTTTTATTTACTTTAACTTAAAACTTGAAGTCCTTGCAGCTGTTAACATCCTTTCCTCTGACCTTGCACAGACTCTCTCATCGTGTCTGACTGTTTTTCCTCAGCACCTTTTTTTCCTGAACATTAAAGATGCCGAGTGGAAACTCAGTACAAAGAATCCCAAAAGGGCTTCTCATCGTTTAAGAGAGATAAAAAACTTGCGTCTGCTTAATGAACTGTTGTAATCTCCGTGGGTGAAAATACATAAAACCTGATCATACAACTATTATGATGTACATTCAGTACTTTCCATTCATCATTACAGAGGCATTAGACTGCTACAAACTTAATTCTTTACCTAATTAGCTCCTCTGCAACCAGACTGGTCCAATAAAAAGAAAAAATGCAACTCTGCACTTCTCATGTATAGGAAATGTATTAAAATCTTTGTCTGAAGAAATAATTAGATCACTGCCTGCACATTTGAGCTAACTTTTTTTTTGTAATCTGATTACTGTAATCCATTATATTTAAATCCTCTCCTATCCAGTCCCGAGTGTGTGTTAGAGAAAAAGGGTTTTTTAATACGGTGCTGGATAACAAAATGTAATTTTTAATAAGTCAAGAGGATGGATCAGTTCAGTCACATTCTGATACATGTTGATGCGACTTAAGGTCAAACATTGCTTCATGCAAACACACACACACAACCACACACACACACACACACACACACACACACACACACACACACACCCACACACACAGAGAGAAAGAGAGAGTTTGTGTTAAAATGTCTGACTAAACTCGGTGTCTATTCACTCGCCGGCGGCGAGCGGGAATGAAGAAGGGGTCTGGATTATTTTGATGGCCATTACTCTCCCTGTCACAGTCTGAGGACTGCTGGAGGCCCACTGGGGAGGAGGAATATATTCAAACACACACACACACACACACACACACACACAACACACACACACACACACACACACACACACACACACACACACACAACTGTGGTTAAGCCATAGAGTAGAATCATAGGGTTGAGGATGCACGGTTAAAGAGGAGAAAAATCATTAAAGGTGGCCGGAGGCGCTCGTTCCCTACGTGACTTACATGTACAGCATCTAATTAGAACAAACAATAGATTACTCACAGGGGTGCGTAGAGGAGGGAAAGAATGAAGTAATAAAGACGGAAGTTTTCGGATATTAAATCAACCAGTGCAGCAAATGAAAGTGGCTGCGGATGAAATGAGTTTGTTCCAGTGCGACTGAAGAGAACAGCTGACGGAGGCGAGGGAGACACTTAAACTGCCGGGTTAGGGTCAAGCACTTCAAAGGGGGAGAGACACACTGATGCTTGAACTGTGGAAGCCTTCGTGGCTTTGTTGTAGCTCCACAAGCACGTCGCTGAAGTGTTGACGGGCTGATCCTCATGCTAGTTTAAATGCATGAGACTTACAAACATGGTGGGAAGCTGCATCACTTACTGAGGCTCTGTTTCTGCTGCTTGTAAGGGTCATTGTTTTCAGGTTTCTTTTACTCGCACACAAACTGATTGTGCTCCTTGCTGCAACAACACACAGATGACTTGTGAATCTGGTCATTAGAAAAATGAGGAGAAAATTAGGGAGAAACACAATGAGCTGATTAGACTCCGGAGTTCCTATAAAGTGCTGGATTAGTAAAGGTGGCTATATCGAAAACACACACTCTCACAGGCAGCAAATGGACGGCAAACCCTGAGCAAAACATCTCAGATGTCTGAGT
>NW_019174586.1:12624451-12629361 GCF_002260705.1 Seriola dumerili
CGCCGCCGATGCGTTGTTATGCAAATGGCGGCGGCGTGCGGTGATGCGCTCTTTCAAATGAAGTGTTGGAAATGGGAGACAGGCTCAATGAGGCGGGGAAATTCCCCAGCACTCAGAGGGCAGACGGCTTTTAATTTTTTGTAAAGGAAATAAAAATGAAATTTTTGGATGCACCACCGAATATCAGCGGCGCCGGCGTTTAAATTAATCGCATTTTTTTTCTGGGCTAAAATTACTCGGGCTGAAATGGAGCTGCGACGAAATGTGACAGTTACCATTACCCGCCCAACCATCCACATCCACACACACACACACACACACACACACACACACACACACACACACACACACACAAAGTGATGCATAAATAATACTGAAATCCGCATGTCAAGTTGTATTACAAAGTCATATTGAAAATAATTTACTTACCATTGTTGTTTCGGCAATGGACCCAAAACTGTTGATAAAAATGTTGCAGGTTACGTTCACAGGCGGACCTGCAGAGGGAGAGAAGACACGGACACAGACAGAGGAGTTAGACTTCATCAGAAAACACTGTAGCTGTTCTGCATCTGTAGGAAGTATTTCAACAAAAATAACGCATCAACTTAAGATGAGATCGTCAGAAAAACGCCAATAAACACGAGAGGAAAGGAAAACAAAGGCTGGAATTCATACAGAGGCTGAATGTTATTAATGTTTTTTAATTAAAAACCATCCATCATGTTAAACTGACGTCCACCCCGATGATGACACTAGACTGACATTTTGTTTCTGTCTCACATTGTGTTGTTGTTTGTTTCTGTTTCACCGGTGGATTCGTTTTTCTCTTTAGCTTCTAAATGGTCCACGAAGTTCATCAGGTTCGGCATCATGTGCGGCGACGTCTGTAGGTTCGTACTCTGGTTTAATTCCTAGCATAAGGGCCGCTATGGCCACTGTTAAAGTTGCTACCCTGAAATCACCATATCACTGCTGCCACGCGTATGAAACCAAATCAGCCAGGAAATGCTTACTTACACAATACCACAACCTCATTTCAGCAGCTGTATTAAACTCAGGGCAGGTAAACCACGCATGAAAGCACTGCAATTCGTCGCTCCTCTCTATTCTTCTTCATTCTTCTCCTATGGGCCGTTCGCCCCTCCTCCTGGGCCTCCTTCCTCCTCCTCCTCCACAACAACAACAACAACAACTGCAATAACTGAGAGAGCCGCAGAGGCATTATTCTAATTCCACGCCTGTTCTCAGGGCATGCCTGCGTGGGGGCG
Organism: Seriola dumerili; assembly: GCF_002260705.1. Lineage (NCBI taxonomy): Eukaryota > Metazoa > Chordata > Actinopteri > Carangiformes > Carangidae > Seriola > Seriola dumerili. The sequence goes on from NW_019174586.1 coordinate 12,625,723, forward strand.
CCCTTGGGAGTGCGCTCAGTAGGAAAGAGCAGGTAGGAGGTTACGGAGGCTCCGGGACACATGGGCAGCAGGGCATTCGTGTGCTCAGACAAACGCTGCACTATGAGAGAGACGGAACGCTGTTTTCACCGGGGTGTGGCCTCAAAATAAGACATCATCACCAGCAGCAGCAGCAGCAGCAGCGAGCAGGAGCACAGCAGCGGACACCGTGGGACGTCGGTTCAATTAAAACAGGAGGGAACATTCTTCTTCTGCGATCTTGAGGTGATTTTAATAATGAGAGGTTTGACCGGTTCGTAAGAATCCTATGCACCAGAGCGCAGCCAGGTCGATGCAGTAACACATAGAAAGGCTGGGAAACTTAGATGGACGGGAAACAACACACAGACCTAATGGGGCGTGACACCTCAGGTTTAACCTGTGCGACCTGGTGTCATGTGCTTACAGGAAAGTGACGAATAAAAACTGGAAAATTGTTCATTCTAAAACGTTCTATAAAAGAAAAAATCAAACTAACAGACAAATTTTGAAAAATACAAATGTAATTTCTAGAGGACAGTTTTTGCACGTGGCATAAATATTGTTTTACTTTTTCTTTTCTTTTTTTTAATTCTCTGAGATTTCCAAATAATTTAATCTGATCATTAAAGGTCCGATTATATTATAAAGGTCTTTGTCCATGTGGAGTGTGATTATAGATCAGCTCTAGCTTCTAGTAATTAATACTGTGAAATGATCAAAGCCTCAGTCCACAGAGAAATGCACACAGCCTGTATTCAGAAACTGAAGCCCATAAACCGCGTTCAGGACTTCTTGGAACTTTGTGAGTGTCACAACAAAGCAGTCACGCACCTTCTCCAGCCACACCCCAAGCCCCGCCCACGTGGGCTTTAAAATTCCTTTAAGAGGAGAAGACGTTTACATTAAGACGTCCTCGTGCGACTCGATTAACCAGAGATATCGACGACAAACACAACTTTACAACAGGGGGAGGAGAGAGGGATATATACTTCACACTGTGTAAAGAAAGCCGTTCATATGAGGTGAGAGAGAGGGAATGAATGAGCAGAGAGATAAGTGGTGTGTGTGTGTGTGTGGTAGAGAGAGAGAGAGAAGAGAGATGAGAGAGAGAGAGTTATGAGGTGAATAAAGAGATGGAGAGCTGAGAGCACAAGACCTCAATATAGTCCTGTATAATATATAATAAATATTTTATTACAGGTCTCATATCTGACCTGGAGATCTATAGAAATGTGATACACAATAAAAAATATCTAATATTAGAAGTTAAGAAAAAAGCCAAGAAAATATGGATAGGAAAATATATATTGTCAATATATATATTGTTATTGTCAATATATAAATCTTAAAGGTGAATTTTATAGTTTTCTAAATTACTTCCGTTTTATTATTGAATTTAGAAATGTGCCTTCAGCTTATTATAATAAGAAATATTCATTTACATGAATCTGGATCAAGAATTATTTAAAGAGATTTAAGTAGGACACTTTTAATTGACTTTTTAAATGATTTTATTTAATCCAGTACTTTTATAAAACGTCTAGAGTTCTGTTTTTCTTGTTCTGTCAGCCTTAATTTCGTAATTAAAAAGGTGTGTGTGTGTGTGTGTGTGGTGGTGTGTGTGTGGTGGTGTGTTGTAAGAGAGAGTCAGAGGAGGATGTAAAAGTGAGCGAGGTTGGTTTGAGTACATGTGTGTTTTTTTAAGAAAGAAGAAGGACAGGAAGTGGGGGAAGGAGAAAACGAATGACAGGGCGAGAGACAGAAGGGTTGCGTTGTTGTGTGTGTGTGTGTGTGTGTGTGTGTGTAGAGAGAGAGAGAGAGAGGAGAGAGAGAAGAGAGAGTGAGCAGCAATGAGCGAGGCGGATGAGAGCGCTGAAACAGGAATAAAGCCATGTACCGCCGGACTTGAACAAGCACTGCGCCATTCTACCATCTCCATCTATCACCAGGCTCCAGCCCCAGCAGCAGTATTCTGTTGTTAAGAGTGTGTAAGAAGTGTGTAAGAGTGTGTGTTAGTGTGTGTGTTGTCGAGGATGGAGGGATACTGTAGTCCTTAAAGTGAGAGCTACACACTGCGATAACACGGACTGTGTCCTCACTTCCCGCTCGCTCTGTGGTTTCAATCTTTAAAATAGATTTTCTGCTTCGATAAAATCCGATGAATTCGAACGATCTCAGTCGTTTGTTTTTGCCTCTAATCCAGAAATAATTCAGCACCGACCGTGTGACTGTTAGTCTGTCAGCCTGTTGCACAAAAAACACGTGAGGTTTCAAGTATGTGACTTAAGGTTTAATTACTCCTTAGCTGAGGCAGTTACTTCAGGGTGTCGCACAGAATCTCTCAGTCCAAAAGTTAAGGCATTTACATCAGTGAAAGAGATTTTACAGACATGAAACACCTTTCTTCACTTTGGTCGCTAAGGTCTTTTGTGTAATTTAGTTAAACGGTTTAAGTGATTCTTAAATGTGAGGCTAAGATAAGGAGAAAGCTTAATTGTCAGTGAACATTTTCAGGAAGCCTTAAGGAGACGACTCCAGGTCCTCCCTCTGTCTCTCTTCTTCTTCATCTTTAAAAATATCTTTACTTTTTCCTCTTTAAATATTTGCACATTCATTCCCTCAGTTGTCCCCCCCCTCCGTCCCCCCGTCTCCCCCCCCCCCGTCTTCCCTCCTTCCTCAGTTGTGACAAGGGATCGATTCGGCCTCTGCCAGGAGGGAAAATCTGGAATTTGTTCTGCATGGACGAGGATCTGCAGCAGCCAGCAGTTTCCGTACAGCGATGTGTGTGTGTGATTGTGTGTGTGTGTGTGTGAAAGTGATGGAGTTGTATTGAGTGTTGTGTGTGTTGTGTGTGTGTTTACTGGGGAGGCTCACATCGGGATTACCCTCCCCTCCTCCTTTGTTCGGTCCCACCGGTTCCCCCATTTTAGCCTCCCTGCACTTCCTTTTTCCTCCTTCATTTCTTTTGTCTTCCTTCCACAATATGTGACACTTTCCTTTCTTCTTCTCTCCTTTATTTAATGTATTTCATCCTGTAAGCAAGGTCTTTAAATATTCCATATTTTGTGTCCATAAAGTGTGAAACCAGCAACCTGTTTCAGCCATCACCGCGCCCATCCTTTAACTGTAACCTTTAAAGGCCCAGAAAAAACAATTTTTTTAAAATCAGCTTCTGCATAAACAGGACTATTATTTTCTATGTTTAAGGACATTCATTTTATATATTTGTTTTTGTTTCTTGTTTTTTTTTTTTTGGTTGATATATTTCTATATGCTTTAAACAAGTCTGGAGAAACAACAAAACCTATTTATATTATTTTGAAAATAATGAGTCTGAAAAACCCAACTGTATGTAATTGTTGTGTATTTCAGTGTGAACTCGTCGTGACATTAAAAACTGCCACAAAACACGGATTGACGTCGCCTCGGTGTCAGAGGCTCCTGAGGCCTGCAGAAGGTTTCCACCACTAATAACTCAGTGCATCCCAGTCATGTATTGTATATCATGTGAGCGTGCTCTGTTTTTAACAACGCCATGGATTGTCTGTTCCGTGCTGCTGTCACGCACATGCAACACACACACACACACACACACACACACACCACAACACACACACA
>NW_019174586.1:12629386-12631730 GCF_002260705.1 Seriola dumerili
CGTCCCTGACTTCATCGTTCAGGTACTGAACCGCAGGTCTGTAGTTAAAAACCAAAACAATGGAGCTGAAAGAAACTAAAACACTCCTCAGAGTTTGAGAGGATTTGTAAGTAATTCTCTGTTTGTCACTCCAAGCACCACCCGTCACCACCCGTCACCACCTGTCACACCTCAACCACCGTCACCACCCGTCACCACTGTCACCACCCGTCACCACCGTATCACCACCACCCGTCGACCCACCTGGTCACCACCCGTCACCACCTATCACCACCCGGTCACCACCTATCACCACCCGTCACCACCTATCACCACCTGTCACCACCTTCACCACCCGATCACCACCTCATCACCACCTGTCACCTTACATCAAGTCATTTGATCAGTGTTGATATGAAAATATTAAGTGCATCTTTAAGATTTATTTCTATAAGCTGGTGGTCCTCAACCTTTCTTCCTCTTCCTCTTGGGGACAATTAAAAGATCTGAACCTAACTGAGGTGGACTCGAGGTGGACTCAGGTGGACTGGTACTCAGGTGGACTCAGTGGACTGAGTGGACTCAGGTGGACTCAGGTGACTGAGGTGGAGGTCTTAAAGCTGAGGTGAGCTGACGACTGGGGAAGTAAACTGGGTCTCACAGCTTCTTTGTGGCGGCGCTGAATAAATAAGAGCCTCTGCTCTGAGCTTAAAACCACCGACGCAGCGTCCGACCGCAGGAAGTCAGTTCTCTGACGCGTCGAGAAAGGAAAAGGTGTATAACATCTCAGCGCAAACTAAGAAAACTGGAGACGAGAAATCAATTTCACATCTCCTTTGTGCGTCGCTCAAACTGTCAATGAACACGGAGTCATTTTCAAAGGAACTGGTAATGACAGAAACAGTCCCCTCGCCGCCACCTTCCTCTCAGAGGTGAGACGCTGCGTTCAAGGAGTTTTTCAGATGATAGAGAGTCAAGGTGAGAGTAAATAAACGGCGTCCAGGCCTTTTGCGGCGGCTCCATTGAGTTTGCTGTATTACCAGGTTGTACAAACACAAATGCGATTACTTGGCGCAGGAGTGGAGTGTGAGGTGAGGGGCGCGAGGACGGTTCAAACACCGCCCGGCCCTCTCATCTCTGTCAGTAGCGGCGGACGATATCGGCTTTCTAACTCTGTACGTAACACACGGACATTGGACGCGGCACCGTCTTCTCACTGTGTTGAAAGGCAGCAGCTCTTTGCTCTAGGGGTTGAACACTGGGTTGAGGTGTGGTGTGTGTTCAAGCTGACAAGACTCTACGATCAACGCGAGGAGGCCCGTGTCAGCGCACACGTCCTCCGTGCGTGACGACCGTCTGGCTCTGCCGTGGCCTCTAGGGTTGTGTCGTGTCTGTGGTTGCAGCTCGTGGTTGCTCTCCCTTCAGGTGCTGTGGGCGGAGTTACCGCTCACCCAGAATGCATTGGAGACCATCCATCCCCACTGTCTCTCTCCATCACTGGATCTCCCTCTGGTTTTGCCACACTTTCACACATCGGCTGCACATTTCACACACGTCGTCGATGTCTCTGCTTTTTCTTTTCATTATGTAATTAAATGTGATTTTATTTTCAAGCACCACTGTGAGCTCCTTCCTCCTCCTCCTCCTCCTCCTTCCCTGTCTGAGAGTCGAGTCAAGACAAAGACAAAAATTGTTTTTTTTTGGAACATCTTTTCTTTTTTTACTTTAACTTAAAACTTGAAGTCCTTGCAGCTGTTAACATCCCTTTCCTCTGACCTTGCACAGACTCTCTCATCGTGTCTGACTGTTTTTCCTCAGCACTTTTTTTCACTGAACATTAAAGATGCCGAGTGGAACTCAGTACAAAGAATCCCAAAAGGGCTTCTCATCGTTTAAGAGAGATAAAAACTTGCGTCTGCTTAATGAACTGTTGTTAATCTCCGTGGGTGAAAATACATAAAACCCTGATCATACACTATTATGATGTACATTAGTACTTTCCATCATCATTACAGAGCGCATTAGACTGCTTACAAACTAATCTTTACCTAATAGCTCCTCTGCAACCAGACTGGTCCAATAAAAAGAAAAAATGCAACTCTGCACTTCTCATGTATAGAAATGTATTAAAATCTTTGTCTGAGAAATAATTAGATCACTGCCTGCACATTTGAGCTAACTTTTTTTTGTAATCTGATTACTGTAATCCACATTATTATTTACACACACACACACACACACACACACGCACTGCGGTTAAGTGTTGCTGCATCTGCTCTGGGCCTTGTTGCTCTGTGAAGGTTGATAGTTGAGTTATATTAGCACTAATGGATTTCCTGTGTAATGAATGAGAGAACCCCCCCCC
>NW_019174586.1:12631755-12816527 GCF_002260705.1 Seriola dumerili
TTTTTGGATGCACCACCGAATATCAGCGGCGCCGGCGTTTAAATTAATCGCATTTTTTTTCTGGGCTAAAATTACTCGGGCTGAAATGGAGCTGCGACGAAATGTGACAGTTACCATTACCCGCCCAACCATCCACATCCACACACACACACACACACACACACACACACACACACACACACACACACACACAAAGTGATGCATAAATAATACTGAAATCCGCATGTCAAGTTGTATTACAAAGTCATATTGAAAATAATTTACTTACCATTGTTGTTTCGGCAATGGACCCAAAACTGTTGATAAAAATGTTGCAGGTTACGTTCACAGGCGGACCTGCAGAGGGAGAGAAGACACGGACACAGACAGAGGAGTTAGACTTCATCAGAAAACACTGTAGCTGTTCTGCATCTGTAGGAAGTATTTCAACAAAAATAACGCATCAACTTAAGATGAGATCGTCAGAAAAACGCCAATAAACACGAGAGGAAAGGAAAACAAAGGCTGGAATTCATACAGAGGCTGAATGTTATTAATGTTTTTTAATTAAAAACCATCCATCATGTTAAACTGACGTCCACCCCGATGATGACACTAGACTGACATTTTGTTTCCGTCTCACATTGTGTTGTTGTTTGTTTCTGTTTCACCGGTGGATTCGTTTTTCTCTTTAGCTTCTAAATGGTCCACGAAGTTCATCAGGTCGTGCCTGACTTCATCTGTCAGGTACTGAACCGCAGGTCTGTAGTTAAAACCAAAACAATGAGCTGAAAGAAACTAAAACACTCCTCAGAGTTGAGAGGATTTGTAAAGTAATTCTCTGTTTGTCACTCCAAGCACCACCCGTCACCACCCGTCACCACCTGTCACCACCCATCACCACCCGTCACCACCCGTCACCACCTGTCACCACCCGTCACCACCTGTCACCACCTGTCACCACCCGTCACCACCCGTCACCACCTGTCACCACCCGTCACCACCTGTCACCACCTGTCACCACCCGTCACCACCCGTCACCACCTGTCACCACCTATCACCACCCGTCACCACCTGTCACCACCCGTCACCACCTATCACCACCTATCACCACCCGTCACCACCTATCACCACCCGTCACCACCCGTCACCACCCGTCACCACCTATCACCACCTGTCACCACCTGTCACCACCCATCACCACCCGTCACCACCTGTCACCTTACATCAAGTCATTTGATCAGTTGTTGATATGGAAAATATTAAGTGCATCTTTAAGATTTATTTCTATAAGTTGGTGGTCCTCAACCTTTCTTCCTCTTCCTCTTGCGGGACAATAAAGATCTGAACCTAACTGAGGTGGACTCAGGTGGACTCAGGTGGACTCAGGTGGACTGAGGTGGACTCAGGTGGACTGAGGTGGAGGTCTAAAGCTGAGGTGAGCTGACGGACTGGAGGAAGTAAACTGGGTCCTCACAGCTTCTTTGTGGCGGCGCTGAATAAACGAGCCTCTGCTCTGAGCTTAAACCACGACGCAGCGTCCGACCGCAGGAAGTCAGTTCCTGAGCCGTCGAGAAGGAAAAGGTGTAAACATCTCAGCGCAACTTAAGAAAACTGGAGACGAGAAAATCAATTTCACATCTCCTTTGTGCCGTCGCTCAAACTGTCAATGAACACGGAGTCATTTCAAAGGAACTGGTAATGACAGAAACAGTCCCCTCGCCGCCACCTTCCTCTCAGAGGTGAGACGCTGCGTTCAAGGAGTTTTTCAGATGAGAGAGTCAAGGTGAGAGTAAATAAACGGCGTCCAGGCCTTTTGCGGCGGCTCCATTGATTTGCTGTATTACCAGGTTGTACAAACACAAATGCGATTACTTGGCGGCAGGAGTGGAGTGTGAGGTGAGGAGCGCGGAGGACGGTCAAACAGTCCGCCGGCCTCTCATCTCTGTCAGGCGGCGGACGAGATATCGGCTTTCTAACTCTGTACGTAACACACGGACATGGACGCGGCACCGTCTTCTCTCACTGTGTGAAAGCAGCAGCTCTTTGCTCAGGGGTTGAACACTGGGTTGAGGTGTGTGTGTGTTCAAGCTGACAAGACGTGTTAATTACTAACTAAAACAAAATTCAGGAATAAAGATCCTGAAAAAAAAAGACATTTCAACTGAAGTCGTGGGACGTTCAAAGACCTCTACGACAACGCGAGGAGCCGCGTGTCAGCGCACACGTCCTCCGTGCGTGACGACCGTCTGGCTCTGCCGTGGCCTCTAGGGTTGTGTCGTGTCTGTGGTTGCAGCTCGTGGTTGCTCTCCCTTCAGGTGCTGGTGGGCGGAGTTACCGCTCACCCAGAATGCATTGGAGACCATCCATCCCCACTGTCTCTCTCCATCACTGGATCTCCCTCTGGTTTTGCCACACTTTCACACATCGGCTGCACATTTCACACACGTCGTCGATGTCTCTGCTTTTCTTTTCATTATGTAATTAAATGTGATTTTATTTCAAGCACCACTGTGAGCTCCTCCTCCTCCTCCTCCTCCTCCTCCTGTCTGAGAGTCGAGTCAAGACAAAGACAAAATTGTTTTTTTTTGGAACATCTTTTCTTTTTTTTTACTTTAACTTAAAACTTGAAGTCCTTGCAGCTGTTAACATCCCTTTCCTCTGACCTTGCACAGACTCTCTCATCGTGTCTGACTGTTTTTCCTCAGCACTTTTTTTCCTGAACATTAAAGATGCCGAGTGGAAACTCAGTACAAAGAATCCCAAAAGGGGCTTCTCATCGTTTAAGAGAGATAAAAACTTGCGTCTGCTTAATGAACTGTTGTTAATCCTCCGTGGGTGAAAATACATAAAACCCTGATCATACACTATTATGATGTACATTCAGTACTTTCCCATTCATCATTACAGAGGCATTAGACTGCTACAAACTAATTCTTTACCATAATAGCTCCTCTGCAACCAGACTGGTCCAATAAAAAGAAAAAATGCAACTCTGCACTTCTCATGTATAGAAATGTATTAAAATCTTTGTCTGAGAAATAATTAGATCACTGCCTGCACATTTGAGCTAACTTTTTTTTGTAATCTGATTACTGTAATCCCATTATATTTAATCCTCTCCTCATCAGTCCCAGTGTGTGTTAGAGAAAAAGGGTTTTTAATACGGTGCTGGATAACAAAATGTAATTTTTAATAAGTCAAGAGGATGGATCAGTTCAGTCACATTCTGATACATGTTGATGCGACTTAAGGTCAAACTATGCTTCATGCAAACACACACACACACACACGCACACGCACACGCACACGCACACACACACACACACACACACACACACACACAGAGAAAGAGAGAGTTTGTGTTAAATGTCCCTGACTAAACTCGGTGTCTAATTCCACTCGCCGGCGGCGAGCTGGGAATGAAGGAAGGGGTCTGGATTATTTTGATGGCCAATTACTCTCCCTGTCACAGTCTGAGGACTGCTGGAGGCCACTGGGGAGGAGGAATATCATTCAAACACACACACACACACACACACACACACACACACACACACACACACACACACACACACACACACAAACACACACACAACTGTGGTTAAGCCATAGAGTAGAATCATAGGGTTGAGGATGCACGGTTAAGAGGGAGAAAATCATTAAAGGTGGCCGGAGGCGCTCGTTCCCTACGTGACTTACATGTACAGCATCTAATTAGAACAAACAATAGATTACTCACAGGGGTGCGTGAGGAAGGGAAAGAATGAAGTAATAAAGACGGAAGTTTTCGGATATTAAATCAACCAGTGCAGCAAATGAAAGTGGCTGCGGATGAAATGAGTTTGTTCCAGTGCGACTGAAGAGAAACAGCTGACGGAGGCGAGGGAGACACTTAAACTGCCGGGTTAGAGGTTCAAGCACTTCAAAGGGGGAGAGACAACTGATGCTTGAACTGTGGAAGCCTTCGTGGTTGTTGTAGTCCACAAGCACCGCTGAAGCGTTGACGGCGCTGATCCTCTGCTAGTTTAATGCATGAGACTACAAACATGGTGGGAGCTGCATCACTTACTGAGGCTCTGTTCTGCTGCTTGTAAGGGTCATTGTTTTCAGGTTTCTTTACTCGCACACAAACTGATTGTGCTCCTTGCTGCAACAACACACAGATGACTTGTGAATCTGGTCATTAGAAAAATGAGGAGAAAATTAGGGAGAAACACAAATGAGCTGATTAGACTCCGGAGTTCCTCAAAGTGCTGGATTAGTAAAGGTGCTAATCCAGAAAAACACACAACTCTCACAGGCAGCAAATGGAGGCAAACACTGAGCAAAACATCTCAGTGTCTGAGTACAGACTATTAATGTGTAAAATACTCTCAGTTCCAGTTCCAACACTGAACGAGGGCTGCACAATTAATCCAAATATAATCGAAATCACAATATGCCAAAGTGCAACATAATATTAATCGTGACTTTCTTTGCACATCGTTCGGCTCCGGTCTGAACCATCACCCGTCCACAACAGACTCTACAAAACACTGAAAGCATTAAAATCTTCCCAGAGGTCGGATTTCTTGCAGGATTAGTTCTAACTAGCTGTCCCTAATAAACTGACAACTGACTTGCTGGGCTCTGCAGTCGAGGGTTTTAGAGGCTCTCGACAGAGCAGGAAACGGGGACTACTTTTTCCTGACACAGTAACTACATCACATGCAGAAGCACTATAGATGCTGCTCGTGATGCAAATCTAATTTTTTACCCAGATTATGGATGTGTTATTTAATTTTTAGCCGGTGTACAGCATGTGGCACCACAAGAGTTTACAACAAACACACTGGGTGTTTGTTTAAACGCACTCTCGGGTAAATGGACTCTGGAAGCGTCTTGGTAAATAATCATCTCTCCCGGATCACCTGACTGTCTGTCTGATGTATGAAGGCTCGACAAATCCAGTGAGCACAAGCTCTTATATGTCTGAGTGCATCAGAGGGTTTATCCATAAAGCAGCCGGTATTACATTATCACTGTGTTTTCTCGCAGAATGGCTTTTCAGGCCTAGCTCAAGTCCTCTGACACATTTCCACTGCATCCTGGCTTTGTTCGAAATCCCTGCTTCAAAGTCCTCACGCTCCTTGGCAGGAGGGAGGCGAGTGGAGGGATATCATAATTTGTCTCCTCTTGACGTGCCCTCGCAGCGCGTGACGCAAAAAGAACCTGAGCTGAGGAGGAAGAGGAGGAGGAGGAGGAGGAGGAGGAGAAGCTAACACCCTCCGAAAACAACCTCCTCCTTCTGCCTCTCTCCCTCCTCTCTACTACAGCAGTTCATTTAATAACCATCCAGTGAAGGAGCGACGGAGAGAGAGAGAGAGAGAGAGAGAGAGAGAGAGAGAGAGAGAGAGAGAGAGAGAGAGAGAGAGAGAGAGAGAGAGAGAGAGACAGTTTATAGCTTTCCAATAAAGACAGAAGACGTGGGTGCAGCAGAAACAGACAGAGAGGAGGACGCACAGACAGCTCATTAACTGTCATGGAGGACAGGCTGGCAGTGTGACTCACAGGCTCCTGTAGCTGCACACTTGTATTTGCCTAGGTGTGTATGCGCCAAGTGGCCAGAGCTGCACACACACACACACACACACACACATACACACACACACACACACGAGAATATGCATAAACACACATGTTCAAACAACACAAACACGATGAAGTGACAGACAAAAACACACACAACCTAAACACTCATTAACATATGGTTTTGCACAGATACACACCGTCCTCACGCCTCATTGGTTCTTAACCTTTTGCAGCTGATAACATTAAATCCTATTACACACTGTCCTGGTCCTCTGCAGTTTGTCCCTGCTGGCCACCGTACTGCCTGGACGCACATATGGTGTATGAAAATGTGATGCAAGGTACAAGATTGAACTGTCACATTACTAATTTAAAACTGATTAATTTATTTTTAAGCTTATTTAACCTCCTGAATTATTCACACAGCACTGATTGTATTTCATAAAACTGCACTGTACTTTTTCATGTCTTATTTCTGCTGTGGCGTGAGTCTGAATGCTGATAAGTTCATTTGACTGACACACACACACACAGGATGAGGAGGCCAATCAAGGCCAGTGACTGTGCTGAAGTCCTGCTGAGGTGCGTCGGCACAAATAAACCCCCCCCCCCCCCCCCCCCCCCCACCCCCCCCCCCCCCACCGCCCCTCCTTCTTCAGCTGAACTCCACTTTCATTAAAAATAAGTGACAACAGCAATAAAGCAGGATGAAACAAACGGCTCGGCCTCTCAGCACTTCTGCTTACTGCAGCCACTGCAGCATCTCGCCGGAGACGTGCTCTAAACAGTCCCTGAGCTCTCAGGCTCCACGTCACTTCCCTGTGTGCCGCACACAACACACAGGGTTTAAAAAAACCATTGTGTCTGTGCCGTTAGAATATATAACGTAGAAGCCCCTCCCCGGCTGCATTTCATCTTTTGTCTTTAGATTTGCTTCTAGAGGTTTCAAGGTTTCAGTTGGTTCAGAGACACCATAAAGGTTTTTACACCAAACTGCTGACATCATTTATTGTTTCCATTTTTAAAGTTTGAGGCCACGATGAAGTGTTTGGACAAGGTCGTGCAGGCGCCACCCACAGGAGCACTTCCTGGTTAGACCCAGGACTCACCCCACAGGGCCCAGTCCGTCCAAGCACCTTCTGGGTCACCTGGGTGACACCAGGAACATCACTGAGGATGCATCGCAGCACATCTGAGAGAACAAGGGATTTTAAGGCAACACTAAAGTTTCCTCTGATTCGGGTGCACAACAATGACAGTGGTGAACTTCAACTTAGTGTTTAGCTAACTGCACAACCTGTGACGACTGTGATCATACTGCGCCTCAGTGATTGCAAAAATATTTAAATATTTTAGTGAAATATTGTCCTGAAAGAGCTCTAGAAACGTTTCTACTCTCTTCACTCTAAAGACAAAAACTCTCCACTTTGCTCGTTGCTCGTTGATTCACCACGTCGGTTCTTCACAGTATATTTCATCTTTCAGTGTCATGTTTGGTGGTCATCGTCATTTACTCATTTTTCACCTCGGAGCAGAACTGACAGAGAGAGAAGAGTGTTTGGTGGTTATCCAGGATGTAGATCAGTCTAAATAGAGATGGTATGAAGATGACAGCCTGATAAACCTGCCAGGGAAGTGGCAGTAATTGCTTTTTTAATGATTAATAGTTTGACTTCTTTCCCGTGTCAACTTTACATCTCGTCCTCGTTGTGATTTTTTTAACTGATGTTGGAACCAACTCTAAGCTGCAGACATGCGCCTGTGGGAATGTTTTCTGCCATCTATGTATCATCTCCACCTCAAATTAAGTTTCAACACTGTTGAAAAGCTTGGCATTCAATTCTTGGTTGTGTATCTCCCCGCTGCTCCAAGATACAGCTTTTAATTCCTGCCGGAGCCACTCTTACTACAAATGTGTCCTCTCATGATATTGGAAGGTATTTTGGATAACAGCAGGTTATGTCACATCCACCAAATGCCATATGTTAGGATGCTATAGCAGGTGCATGAAGCCTGCAGGGAGCATTACTGCTGCCAATGTAGTGGTGAGACTGCAGTCCAATAACGCCCAGCTGATGCTTAAAGGTCCCATATAGTCCAAAGGTAGATGTCCATGTGTTGTTTAATTATAAATCAGGTCTAGCTTCTATATTAATACTGTGAAAGTATCAAAGCCTCAGTCCACAGAGAAATGCACACAGCCTGTATTCAGAAACTGAGCCTTAAAACCAGCCGTCAGGACTTCTGGAACTTTGTGATGTCACAACAAAGCAGTCACCAAGCCCCGCCCACCTGGACCCACCATCCAAACCTTTCAGGATTTGGTTTCTCTGACTGTTTTACCAGAAATCTGTTATATTTTTGATTGGATCGCTCAGAAAACTGTCAGCCAATCAGAAGAGAGGCTCAGAGCCTTCTCTCTTCTGATTGGCTCACTGACCTGTTGTTACTAGAGCTCCAGAGAGAAACCTGAGAGAGGAGATGTAAAGCTACACTGAGATAGTTTTTGGTTCTTTAAACCACAAATTTATCTTCTTATGGATCAACACTTCAAATAAGACACAGGAGAAGTGTCAAATATACCTTTAAAGCAACAACTTGTTAATTTTATTTGTGTTTAAAGTCTATTTCAAATAAAATTCTGTTTTTTCAATCCTGGTAAAAACTGTTGTAGTCTGAAGCATCTTTAAAAAAGTGTAACAAAACTGAGGCAACAACTTATTTAGTCATGTAAGACCATCCTATACTCTACCCTCTGTCTTTGCCCTCACTTTGGAGTCGTCCTTCTGCCGACACACAGTGTATTTTATTTAACATGTCACTTGAGTGCACAACAACAAAAGCTGAAAAGATCCATCATTTCTGTTTGGTTATTGATGGAGTTCTTGCAGCCTGACACAAGCCTCAAGATGGCAAAGAAGATATTGGTTGCAAATGTCTTCCCTCTTAACCAGCCTCCAGTGAGACTGGGAGCATCAATGCAGGACTCACTGCAGCTGCCATCAAAAGCCTCCTCTGGTGGCGGCTTGATCCCCATCTGTCAACAGTGACTCAGGAAACAATGGCTGGTCCTCCACATGACACGCCGAAAGCACTCACAGGTCACTTCATGGTGAGGATGAATGTGGCTGAGCTGCACGTGTCTGAGGAGCAGATTTAAGTTTTGATGAGCTCAGGAAGTCAAACTGCCAGATGTTGTTGGTGGAAGGGGGAAGTTGAATCCAGATCCTTTCAGACAAGTGTATTCTGGATTCATTCATAAAGAAACAGCAGCGCTGAACTCAGCAGAACACTTTTACCTTTTGAAAAAGGACAAGTATGTCTGCTGTTGCTTGACCAAATGTGCATCTCTTTTTTATGAAGTTTGGAAATGTCATCACGTTTCGTCTTTGTCATCTATCTGCAGACCAAGAAACGATACCCAAGTCCACCTAAACAAGTGAGTTCTGAGTCCAAGTCAGAGGGTGGTGTGATTCATATGGAGTCTGACTGCCATCAAACTCCCACAACAGACATTTGCTCAGAACCTGTTCTCACAACACAATCAGCGACATCAGTTTCAATGTCTTTATAGTTAAGTCTGCATCCCTTCCTCAGCACCATCAACCACTGGTGGTCAGTACACACTGCGGCCTGTAAGTAGCTGCTATAACCACAAGGTTTAGTGTTGAATGTGGTGAAAGTCCTCTGATCTACAGGGACTATGCTGATCAGATGAAAAACTGAAATTAAACAAAGAAAAGCTCGGTTAGAAGGAGACAGTAGAGCTAACACTGATAGTAAACCCAAATCAATCTGCCAAAACTTCACTAAAAAAATCTGTACTTCTTTATTGCTGTGCTGACGTGCTGTTTGCTAACGACACTACACCGTTTCGTTGACTTTGGACAACCCTAAACCCAGATGTACAGTATGTATTTATCCAGCTATTGCTGCAGACACATCGTCCTGTGGGGACTCATCGTTACCGAACTTACCCCCAAAACCCCTCATCATCAGCTCGGCATTCACAGGGACCAATTAACTGGTCATCCCATCAGCCTAGCCTGCCAACATCCTCATTACTAGAACCTCCCCATTGAGACGTACCTGTACTACCAAGTGGAACTAATGAAGCACCATAAATCAAGCGCACCTCATGCTCTTACAATAAGGGAAGAGTATAGGCGGTATAGTCGGGTACGCCCCATTATCAGGCCTTAGGAGGGTTGTAAAACATGGGTATCTGGAGGACTGTCTTGGCCCCACTCTCCGATCCGATGCTTTATTTAACTCTCTCCTCTCCCGATGCGCAATTCGAGCTCCCCTAAGTGACACCTCGGCGCTGCGAGCAGGGAAGCCAGATTTGTTTACAGCAACAAACGGCATAGAGACTAAACTAATGCGAGGGGAGGCAGGGGAAGGAGAAAAAGTGGCAGGCTACAAATTAAATGAATAATACTCTGAATTACGCAGGATCGGCCTGGTTTGCAATTGAGCTGCCGTCAGCAAAAAATACGACGATGGCTATGAGACATTAAATATTTATAGGGCATCATCTGTAAACTATACGGCCCGCGGAAAGCAGTTTTACTTTTTTATTGAACTAATATACTGTATATTCCCCAATACATGCCTATGGTAGGTTCAGGGACATTGGTCATTTTACAAGCAGGAGAGAGAGTCTGGAGTAGAGGGTTTGTTTTTTCTCCTTTATGGGCAGACACGACAGCTGACGAGGCGATCATTCTGCTCTTATTCTCCATGAATAAACATCAGAGCTGAAATGCCAGCAAGAGAAAAAAAAAAATGAAAAGAAGTTTCCCTGGGAACTTTAAAAGCGTCATAAATCTCACGACTCGATACTGAAACAGTGAAATAATGAACATTTTATCAAACGCCGAGAGCATTATATTCCTGGAAGTTACTCGGCTCAGCTTTACAAAAGAAAAAAAGAAAACTTTGCTAAAAGTCATAAGATTGATTTTGTACTTGGAAAGAAAAAGGGATTCAAACCCCTTCGGTCACAAACGCACGAGGATACCTGCAGACTATATACGGAACTTTACTTTGTTACTACATTAACTGGAACATTAGATATCATTATTTTCACTGCCAGTGGTTCTGTAATGGAGCCTTTCAGTCCATGGCCAAAAGTATGCAGACAGCCCAACATTAGAGCCGTATCTGATCTCTTAGAAATTACGTTTTATATACGATTGGTTTGAAAACATGTTTGGTGGGAAACATAACTGCAACCAGTTTGTTTTTTTGTTAACATAACGAGGAAATGTTGTTTATTTACGTTTATCTGGCAAGTCTTAAATATTCTGATACCGAACGTATCAGTGAAATATTCGCAGACAACATGTTTGTTTTAAACCAAAAACCATGGTACAGTCACTTGTGGTGACTCCAGCATCATTAAACGGGTTGGTTCGTGGTTCGGATCAGACTCTCTCGCTTTTACAAATCTGAGACAATAACCTTTGATGACGTATGACTTCATCACGTGACTTATCATGGTGATGTCATCCACGTTATCTCGGCTCGGGCTCGGAGACTTAAAATCTATAACAGGAAGCCTACACCACAAATTGGGGACAATTGGCGAGCAGAGAAACTCCAATGAAAAGATGCTCCTGAGTTGCATTATGGGAAGTGTAGGATAAAGGTCTTGAATCCAAACAGCAGATTAAATTGGCTGCTGCACATTGACAGAAATTACAGCAATTTTTCCTTCAAATCGACAAATTTTCAAGGATTTTCCCGACTTCCTGGACATGCCTACAAGCACGACTGCAGGCAAAATAAATAAATAAAAGAGGGAGAATAACTTTCACTCTTCCTTCTTCTGTTGCTATTTACTCAAACCTTTTCCTCCACTTCATCCAGACACAACAACGGAGGAGGAGATAAACATCAAGGCTCTGCGAAGCGCCGGCGGGAAAGAAAGGAAAACGCTGGAAGGCTGCGAAACATTAAAGCGGCGTCCATCTCCTGACTCCACGATGAAATGCTATTGAAAACAGACTTGTTTTTTTTTTCTCTCCTCCTTATGTCTACTTTCTCTAAAGCGACACCAACACCTGAAAAAAAAATAAAATAAAAAAAGCTCCTGTCTGCGTCGGTCTCTTGTTTATTTCTGTCTTTATTCCCATGCAGATGCCGCAGCCCTTCCTCCGAGCGCCATCGCTCTTCATTTACACCGACAGCTCTCATTATTCTCCCACATACAAACGCGTATACCTGACTTCTCCTTTAGAACAGTGAACCCTTTTGGGTTTAAACGAGGAAGTAAACAGCGCGGTTGATCAGTGACGGTGGGGGGGGGGGGGGGGGGGGGGGGGGGGGGGGCACTTCCTGTCACATTTTAATTGGAGTGGTGAGATGAGGAATGGTGGTTTCTCCTGCCGACATATTCAGCCATCCATCATCGCCTCTTCCATGGAGTGAACTTTAGGGAAAAACTTAATTTTCCTCCCCAACGAGGGAGAAGAAATACCATTATGATATGTTTTACTCCACCTCCTCCTCCATTCCTCCATCTCTCCTTCACTCTTTCCAAAAATCTGTTTCTTTTTGCTTTTCCCCTCCCTTTACTGTCTCATCTTCATCTCATTCGTATTCTCCCCTTTCAGCCACAGGGTGCTCAACTTTCATTATGAGATGAAATGTATTCAAAGTGGGAGGCAGGCACAGAGTAGAGGATGGAGAGATGGATGGATGCATGGCAGCCTGGTCAGAAATCACCTGAGGCTTTGTGTGTGTGTGTGTGTGTGTGTGTGTGTGTGTTTGTCTGTGCATATTTACTCAAAATTGGCATTCGTGCCTCGGAGCATTTTCTGTCTCTCCGTGTGACAGTGTGTGTGTGTGAGTGTGTGTGTGTGTGTGTGTGACACTGTGTGTTTGCAGTGAGAGTATTTGTGTGTCTTTCTGTGTTTGCCTGTCAGCATGTGCTTGCATGTGTGCACTTCCTCTCTCCCATATTCCCTGTTTATACATATTAACCTAACACACACACACACACACACACACACACACACACACACACACACACACACACACACTTATCTAGGCATTAATCATGAAGCAGAGTCCTCTGACAAACAACTCTATCTCTCCATCTATATCTATATATAACACTTTGAGATCAGCGTTCGATGATATGTCATCATCCAGAAGATACTGGTTGAAAAATGTACGAGGTTGCCATCACAAAAAAATAAAATAAAATAAAAAATCCCAAAACAGAAGAGATGAGGTTTTGTATTCGCAGGTTTCCTCGAGAGGAGTGGAGGTCACATCTGCACCGCCTGCTTTTGGTCACGCTGCTGCAGCCTTATCTCTGAAAAACGCCCGACACTGCCTGAATCCCTGTGACGTGGAGGTGATCAGTGTTATCTGTCAGTCACAACGGACGGTGTGGGAAGTAAACATGTGGCGACAAGTGGGTTTCACTGAATACTACAGAAGAACAGCAGAAGAAGTGCTCATTACACTGGGATTGTTGGTTTGAGACGGGGCCTGTGTGGGTGGGGTCGAGTTGCTTGAGTCAATAAAGCAGTAATATATTCGTGAGTCTGAAGGTTTATCAGGACAACATCTGCAAAAGCAGGTTCTTGTATAATAAGACGAGTCTGGAAACTTTGATGTTATAAATCCACGACCGTGAGGGGAGAAATACGATCTCTACGTTACTGCGTAACTACAAGGAAAGTGTGTTTGCACATGTGTTTGGCCAACGCAGCACTTTGCCAGATGTTGCGCTGCGGTTCAGGTGAAAGCTGAATCGGGTTCAATCAGCCTCTTCATTCATCATGACGCTGCCTTTTTTTTTTTTTCCTCAATGTGGCCCAAAGAAGCAAACAAAGGACATCCAGTCGCTCTCCACTGCACTATTTCAAATGGACTGTTGATGTTTTCAGTTTTTTATCCCCCTGAAATCTGTTGTTTTCTTCTCTAATAAGAAGCAGATGCTAAACTAAGTATTCAGTGAATCACAAAGCAGCGCTCCAGGACCTTCCAGGGTCTTCCAGGGTCTTCCAGGCCGGGTTTTGAGTGACGGGCGGACATGACAGGATGGCAGCTGCCCGACTGCAGAGGAGCAGAAATCAATAGCAGGTCTACGGCGGCGACACGGCGACAGAGACGAGGTGACGGGAGCTTTATTCCACTGGATTACTGAGAGGTAGTGATGCAGCAAAGTCGGTGTGTGTGTGTGTGTGTGTGTGTGTGTGTGTGTGTGTGTGTGTGTGTGTGAAACTGTATTGGTGATTCAAAAAAAAAAGAAAGAAAAAAAGTCATGTGACCGTGAGCGTATGTGTTGCTTCATCCTTCCTGCCTGTTGTTTGCATGTTTGTTTGACTGACTGTTTGTTTAGACAGACAGTTTGCCTTGTGTGTGTGTGTGTGTGTGTGTGTGTGTGTGTGTGTGTGTGTTGGTAATCTGCTCAATAAATCAGTGTGTGATTTAAGGGTGTGTCGTGATGCTCCGCTGTTAGCCCGATGCTTTTAATCATCTTGAGAGGAAGGTAGATAGTCATGTGAGATTAGTGAACACACACACACACACACACACGCACACACACACACACACACACACACACACACACACTCCGCCCCCTCACCTTATCCCTCAAACACATGAGGGATGACACATGCACTCCTTCTTGCGACCTCGCTGATAACACAGGTCCATTCGTCCTTTTCAGATAATTCAAGAGTTTGTTCAGTGTTTCAGAATTTAAATAATTTAAAAGAAACTTTAGAAACTGTAAAATGGTTCAGAAACCTTCACAGTCACAGCTGAGAACAGTGTCGACAGAATCGCAGAGTAAATGGACGGATTTTCATTTTTAACTCGATGCAAAGGTCAATACTTTCTTCTTCGTTTGCTTTCTTTTGTTTATTAAAACAACCTGATAATGTATGTGACAAATTAAATGTCTTTTAATATGTCTTTATGTCGTTATCACATTATAACCACATGCTCAAATGAACATTTCTACAATCCAGCACATTTAATCTGAGACTGTTCGGCTCTTTCAGAGGAACGTTTGTATCGTGGATCTTCACAGAGACGGACACTGGCTTTGAACAAATCCCTCCCTTCATTCATCCATCACTGAAATGTATTTTTCTCCTGTTTGATTTTGATATTTTAATATTTTAATAAGAAGCTTGAGAGTATTTTTTTTGGTTTGTTTATGCTGTATCTGGTTTATATGTATTTTTACCATAAGAGCTGTAACATCTACAGTATTAAAGGAGAAGTTTCCTCTTTTAATGTGTAATAAAATAATAATACATTTTTTACCTTTTCTGATTTTTTATTGTGTTTTACTCACTCAACCAAAACACGCTTGCTCTTTGGTCCATATGATAATACTTTATTCATATTTATCTACCTCTCGTTTTTATTGTATACGTGAATCCTGTGTTTATCTTTTGTCTTTTACTGTATTTTAACTCAGCTGCTATGACATTTTAATTTCCCTCTGTGGATTAATCAAGTCATCTCTCTCTCTCTCTCTCTCTCTCTCTCTCTATCGACAGCAGGCAGAAGTTAAGATGCCAGCAAGGTGCCAGAATCCCTGTCAAAGTTAATTTTGCGTGTGAGGTTGAGGTGCAGGTTCGGGCATATGATGTATAGAACTGAAACCTAAAGGAGGTTTGCAGTATGTCTCCTGTAAACGCTCATCGCTGGTTTCTTTTCAGCACTGCAGCATCTTTTAAAGTAGTTTCAGACGATTGAACCTGACTGACTGCAACTACAGAGGTGAGCGATGAGACAATCAGGCGTTTCTGGAGAGAATCAACAAATGCCTCATTTTGTCTTGGACGTGTGAGGAATTGTTGGAGTTCCTACAGCGGAGGAAATCCCTCCGATCACACCCGAGTGTTTCCTCTCTGAAGCGCCGTGCGGCCATATTATACTCTTTCAAATAGGCCACTTGGATGGGCATTAATCTATGGAGGGGGATATTCTGCTTTACATTCACTAAACCACACAATGTGCTCCAGCCTGCAGTAATCATTCTGCAGTGTTAGCTTTCTGCAGCACAGTGCAATCACATTATAAAGGTGTTCTCCACCAGACAGGCCACTTGGATAAGCATAAATCTACATAGCAGCAATTTTTTATTTTTTTGCTCTCAATAAAAAAGTAAAATAACTGCAATATGCTCCAACCTGCAGTCGTCACATTAAAGTGTCACCTCTCTGAAGCGCTATGCAATCATATTACAAAGCCGTCCTCCATGAAGCCGGGCACTCGGGTGAGCATAAATCTACAGAGACAGATTGAATCCTCGGGCCTCTTGCATGGCACCGAGGGGGAAGGAGAGCCCAGAATCTGTTAGCAGACAAATATCCCCTGGCCTAACATTAATCTGCATAAAGCGCCAGCGCGAGGAGGTGAGTTGTGTGTAATATGTGCTGAACGTCCAACAACAGAAGGGGCAGAGCAGAGCCTCTAAATCAGGAAGAACGGCCGCTGCCGACGGCGGCCGTGGCGGAGGCTTCGGGGCCCCTGACCTGCTGACTGGATTCTGCTGAACACGCTGGAAGAGAAATCTCCTCTCACCCTCTCCTCATCCTCATCCTCATCCTCGTCATCCAACTCCCCCCTCCCCCACTTTTTTTTCTGTGCGTCCTCGTTCCTGTCTCTTCTCCCCCTTCCTCCCACGTCTCCTCCTCGACGACGGCTTTCTTTCTCTGGCGCTTTGCTTCAGGTCTCTACAGTGATTTCTTCATCTCGTTCCTCCGCTGTCGTTCTCTTTGCTTTCCTTCCTCTCTGTCTTGTCTCTTTTTTTTACTGTTCTTATTTTCCTCTTTACTTTTACATTTCCCTCCTCGCCCTTTCCTCCACTCTCACTCGTTTCCTTTCCTCGTCCTAACCTTTCCCTTCTTTAATATTCTTGTCTCATGTATTCATTTTATTTTCCTCGTTGTTCCTTTGATGTCCTCTCATCCCCTTTACCGTCCTTTAATTTAGTTTGTTTCCTCTTATTTCATGTGTTGTCGTTTTTCTTCCTTTCCCTTCATGCAATTTCATTTTACTTAATTTCTCTTATTTTCTTCATTCCCCTTTTTCTTCAGTAAATTGTCCTTTCCTCAGATTCATCCCCTCTTCCTCTCTTCCACATTACATCTCTCCTCTCTTCCTTCAACATTAACCTAATCTTTTCCCCTCCTTCATGTCTCCCCCGCTGTCCTCCCCCTTTTCTCTCCTAATTTCTAAGACATTTCCACCAAAGTCGTCCAAAGGCGACCAGCTCTGCAGATTAAAAAACTGGCCTTCTCTGATGATGAGCAGTGAGTGTGTGAGTCAGTAAACATCTTTGCACGTTAAAGATTTGAGGTTCCCGCAGAGGATGCTGAAGGCAGATCAAGTTGAAGCAGTGAAAGGAAATAAAGCTGCTCTCTTATTGCCTGCTGTGCAAAGTGGGAACCGTGTTCAGAACAAATCAATGAGCTTTAATCTCCAGCTGCCAAATCCTGTTTGATAAACTGTTGGAGGACAATAAAGTGTTTTGAGGTGATTTAACACTAGATTTGATGCAGGAGGAGCTCATCGTTTCGTCAGTGCTCGATACTGGAACTCCTAATCCTGCTTCAGGTTCAGTTTTTATGGTGTTAAATCTTAGTGGTGAAAAGTTTCCTCCTGTTTTTGCTTCTCCTTGTTCCTGTTTTCTCTGACTACATGTTTGATTATCGTTATGTAAAGAGGTGTAATAAGCCACAGCTTCAGCTCTCCCACCCTTTCAGCCAATATTATGGTTTATTTAATATTATATTTAAAAGGGCTGAAATTAACTGAACTACCATGCTAACATTAGCATCTGTCTTTTAGCTGCTTGTTGAATTAGCCTCTGAGATTGTTAGCTAGCAGATTTCCTCATCTTAACTGAGCTAAACTGTGTCACGCTCCAAATCTGAGTGTTTTTTTTTTAAGACAGAGGGAAATTGTGCAAAACAACAGAAGCCAATGTAAACAGCTTCATGTTAAACACGCTGCCAATTTCATTTAAAGCTGAATTTATTTATTTATTTATTTATTTTTAACCTTTCTGGCTTCTGTTTGAAATTCTCATGTCCCCAACAATGAGACAATCACTGAGCTAATTATATGGAACGCTTTAAGTATGAAGAGCGGAGAATTAAAATATAGAATACATGAAATTATTGATGCTCAAAGTTCATTTCTGACGTTGGAATTCTAAGATGTTTTTACGCCTTTTAAGTATGAATTATCTATGTAGAATGATAAACATCTATATTTGAACCCACTGTTCAATATTAAAATACGATTTATAAGTTAATTAAACAGCTCATTCATTTATTATTATTAACCAGCCAACCAAACCAAATCACTATAAATATTGTCTTTTCCTGATAGTGCCTCAAGTCATTACCACAGATTTAGCATTATGAGATGAAGTTTAACATTCTTGTCCTTTCTAACACGTCTCTGAACTTCTTAAGCTGTAATTCTCCACTTGCTATTTGAAAATTGAAATGAGAAATTATTTCTTATTAGATCTGCAGTTTTTTTTTTTTATTCCCTCCCCTCCTGAGCCGCTGGGTAAGTTACACATCTCAGCAGCAGCCTGGAGGCAGACGAGCTGCTGCCGAAAACAAAACGCCGTCTCCTGCGAAGCCGACTGTAGTGGCCACCGGAGCTGAGCTCAGGAGGTAATTGGGGTCTCCGGTCTGCAAACCAACAGAGTCTCTCTCAATAGCATTAGTCACCCAGTGCAATCAGACACAAAGGGATCATATCTGCAGCACTGTGGATAAAGAGGCTGCTGAAGTTGAGTTTTTTTTTTGTTTTTAATCATCTTGAGACGGTCTGACTCACTTTTCTCAGCGCCGGAAACCTCCGACATCTCCTCAGCACTGGTGCCATGATGACTGAGGAATATTCTGTCTCCGGGAAATATGAGGATATGTTTTCCTAACCTGTGTTGACTGTATCTGGCAATGTTGCCCAAAAAGATTGCCCAGTGCATCACCTCTGCTGTTTGCTCCATCACCAGCTGTAATTGTCTGGAAACTCCTGCAGCACTAATTGCAGGATGGACCGTTGCGTGTATCTGTGCGTATATATGTGTGTGTACAGTGTGTGTGTGTGTGTGTGTGTGGCCTCCACTTTGTGCATGCAAATTAAGGCCGCATACACATTAGTTACGACTGACAGGATCCACTGTGTAAAAGGCCTGCTGTGCTACGAGCGTTAGCATGGTAAGCTAACGAGCCAAATGGGCTGAGAGAGATTCTTCAACACGGATCAACAGTGAACAAATAGAGTTTATAAAGCAACTCTGCACCTTAACATATTCTACTGTACTCTACTTTCATTCATTACCCTTCATACCTTTCATTAGTAGATTATATTTCATTTCACTTTATTTGACCATAATTCCATTGTACTATACTGTAGCCTATTGCATTATACTGCACGGTACTGTATTCTGCTATACTATATTGTACTATACTGTACTATACTATACCATACCATACCATACACTACTGTACTATAATATACTATACCTTACTATACTGTACTATAATAAACACTATACTGTACTCTACTGTACTATAATATACTATACCTTACTATCATATACTAAACTATACCATACTCTACTATACTGTATTATAATAACCTCCTGTACTGTAGTACACTACTGCTGAGCCACCCTTTACTGTTCTGTACTGCATACATACAGTATACATATAGTAAATACTGTACAGTACTTCTGTACTGTGCTCTACGATACTTCAGTGCTACTCTTTCCATACTGTACCAAACTACACTACACAATACTGTGTACATTATACTTTACTGTACATGCTGTCCTATACTGAAGCACTACCACTGCATGACTGCACTACACAGCACTGTCCTATAGCATGAGCAGAATCAGGATGTATGAATATAACTGTTGTTTGCTGAACTGAAGGTTATTTGAGTTTGTAAAGATTTTCTGTGTCAAACTTCTGCGGGGCTTTTGGCCTCTTGTGTTTCTCTCTGCAGAACACTGTGAGGACCCACAATGAATTCTGGGTAGAACATTTTAACTTGGTAAAGGTTGTGCTGCGGTGGGGTGTGTGTGTGTGTGTGTGTGTGGTAATGCTAGCTCCCAGCTGTCAGGTACAGGAGCCACAGGATAGTGTAGGTGATACAGGAGGGAGGGGGGGTGGGGGAGGATACAGCGCTGTTAACAACACTGGAGACTTTTTACTACACACTAGACATTCAGTAGAAATGATCTGTATCTACTGTAGCACCATATCTACTCCTGAAATTACATGTGGTTGGTGTACGTGTACCCAGTAGAGGGTGGTCCTGTGGTGCTGCTACTACTGCCCAGTGTCATACATGTACCTCCACAGTGCAACAGACTTACTCATCAGCCATGATGAAGTGTAAAGTTGTTGGTTGTGAAGCTTAAGATTAAAGTATTTTTTCTGAGAATGAATTGGAGGTGGGGTGAGGATACACACAGGCCAAATTAAAAACTGCTGTGTGTGTGTGTGTGTGTGTGTGTGTGTGTGTGTGTGTGTGTGTGTGTGTGTGTGTGTGTGTGTGTGTGTCCACGTTTGCCTTCACAAAAGGAAACAAAAAACCATTACTTCCTCAGAAAAGATCTCGCTCTGTCAGACACCTGAGGTTGGGATAAAAGCCTCAATATCTGCTGTTGTGGAAGAATTAACTGTTGTCATACTGAGCAGCATAATGAATAATGTGTGTGGCATTAAGGGAGAAAAGAAATCTGTCAACACAATGAATTAAGGAAAGCTTGAAAATATTATTGAAATACTCACAAATACTTATTTGCTTAATTGCACCAGAAGTTCTTTAGACAGTAAAACAACACATTAACAATCTCCATATTCTTATATATTAAAACCAAACAGGCATTTCCCTAATGTTCCCAGTTTTCTCAACAGTTGGAAAATGCCTCATTATTGCATGAGTGATTGACAAACACAAAACCATGGTCAGGGAAGAAAAGAAGAAGAAGAAAAGAAAAAAGAAAAAGGGAAAAAGAAAAAGAAAGTACCTTTCTTGTGAGTAGCTTCATTTTTGGAGCCTTTGGGGTCTAATAAAAAAAAGATCAGAATTAAACACAGCATATTCTAACAACACGTTACCAACTATACGTTGTTTGTCCTCGTTAAGGAAAACAACCGCTTTTTCTATCAAGGAGCGAACAAGACAGCAAGGCTCGATTATCTAAGGTGTCGCACTGCTGCCAACGCTCAGCGGGGGAGAGTGTATGGCAGTGGGGGAGACTTAGGAAGGGCAAGGTAGGAGGAGGAGGAAGGGGGGGGGGGCAACATACTGTGAAGGCAATAGCAGGGAGGAGGGATGCATGAGTCTGTGGAGGAACAATCTACTGCCATACTGCAGCGGGCAGGAGAGGAGAGGCGATGCACTGAGATGAAGGGGAGAAGGAGGAGGAGGAGGAGGAGAAGGAGGAGGAGGAGGAAGGAGGAGGAGGAGGAGGAAGGAGGAAGAGGAAGAGGGTTGCAATGCAGTTCTGTCAACAGGAGCTGAAGTTAAGACTAGCAAAATGCACTACAGGAGATGCAAGAGGCCAGAGAGAAAGAGGAGGAAGAGGAGGAGGGCGGGGAGAATGCAAAGACTACATGTCAAACTGGCTTCGTTTAGATTTTAGCCTCATTTGGCCTTCGAGGAAATTACACTTTTTCTTTTTTTATTATTTTTTTTTTATGTCTTTTCTTTTGGGCAACAGGTTGGTGGTGAGTTGCATATTCCACAATGACTTGACTGGCTCCAACATCAAATGAACCGGACTAGTATGGACAATTTGACTCTTAGCTACAGAGATGGAGCTGTAACCCCCCCCACCCCACCCCCGGGAATGGATAAATGATAAATCCAAATCTGAAATGAAACCCTATTTTTCTTTTTTTTTTTTTTTTTGCTTCAAATGGGCATCATTAATTTGAAGTCATTTGGCTGAAATGGAGCCCATCGGAATGACAAAGGATTCTACTTCCACCCCCGAAAATGTAAATCTTCAACCTCTTCCAAATGGGCCACATAATTTCAGTCATACCACTGAAAGGGAACTTTTAGTCTGCAGAGAGACTGATTTATAACGGGGGAAATGCCGACCTGTTAATGTCAAGGAACTGGGAGTTTAAGGCCGAACGATTCATTGTTTCACAGTTACAAGGCCTTTCCCCCTCTTCACTGGGGGAAAGTTACTGTCTGTTCTACAAAGGCCTGTGTCTGATGAGTCACTGCAGATCAGTGGCTTATCGGATTCATCTAGAAAGTTCAAGTACGAGAAGCAAAGAAGAAAGTTTTACATACATACATACATACATACATATATATATATATATATATATATATACCCACATGTGGAATGAAACATCCTCATGTAAAGGTCACCCGGCGTACAGCCTCAAACGTTTAACGAGTTTGGAGCAAATAATGATCACATCTACGCATCTGATAGAAAATGTAAGTCACATGTCTCTGATTTTCATCAAAGTGAGCAGCTTCATTCTCTTTTCACTACACACAGAGAAGTTTCTGTTTCCTTTCATGGCTCAGATTTGTTGATTGATGTCCTATTTCTGCCTCCGAAACCGCATTGAACTGAGCAAACCGGGCCCAGCCTGCTTTGCTGTACTTGACAACTGCCATTGTGAGGGATGACGACTACGCCGAGTAGAAGTCTGGGAGCGATATTGTAATCTGTCATTGTCAGCCCCGAAAAAAAAAAAAAGGGAAATGGTTCCTAAGATAGATGGAACGTATTCGTCGTGACCATGAACTGTTGTAGACAGGTGACTTAAACTCTATAATCTGCCTGAATCCATGAAAGGCAATTTTTTCCTCCCTCCTCTGCGTTCGGCAATCTCTCTGTGTCAGGGCTAAGCCCGGGCTTAGCCCCGCGGCCAGGCAGCCTGTCGAACATCTGAGCACCTGATCCTGGCATTAAAACCACAGCAGCTTTTGTTTTTGGGCTTTGCTTTGCTGGCAGCGGGGATCTCATAACGCGAGCTAATTACTAGCACTGTGCAGAATCAATTCTCCTGGCTTTGTAGGGGAGGTGTAGAAACAATAAAAAAAAAAAAACCTTGCCTTTGTGTTGGAAAACAAAGGTATTTTTTTGTTTAAATGAGTGCAGGGATTTTCCATGACTGTCTTTTTCTCTCTTCGGTGTTCTCCCAGGCGGCGTGCGTCAGCTGACGGCTACACTCGTCTATGCTATGTAGACAGTGAAAACAGCAGCTCGCCGCCTTCGTGATTGTGTCACAGCGGTAAACAAACTCCCCATCAGGCCTTTTATACTGATACGGTGGGCTTCAACCTTTTTTTCTCAAGCTGGTAATTAGAGGTGTGATGGGTTTCCTCGGGAGAACCGAATGGCCTTTTATGAAGCAGTAATCCCTTCCTTATAAACTTATTAGCCACGGACCAGCGGGCTGCAGCGGGAGGAAGACGGAGTAATGCAGCCATCGACTGTTCTTACACATCCGACATTAGCTTTTCATCGCCTCAAGCTTCAGAGATTCCACGTTTTCTTTCTGCTATCTTTAGATCAAGAAGAAACAATGACGATGTGAGGTATTTATAGCAAACTGTGTGTCTGACGAGATATGGAGTTCATTCATTTTGACAACACGGCTCATTTGACGGCGCTCTAATTAGCAGCTTGATGATTTCTCTTTCAGCTCTCGCTAATGTAGAGATTTCAACTGCTACTTGAGGCTCAGTCAAAATCAGTGCAAACATCCTCGGTTTCTTTTCACTCATCCGCTCCTCTCCCCCACCCCTCATATCAGTCTCTCTTTCAGTCCATCTTGAGTGCCCTCGTACATTTGGCTGCCTTTTACCATTACCCAATTCAATATTCCTCTCTCCGCTGCCCTTGCCGTTCCACCTCCTCCTGCTAGACCCTGAAGCATGATCAATATTTTTGTCATAATTCACGGGAGAGTCACCTCTGAGAGGACATTAAAATTCCTCGCTCCGTGCAATATAGTCCCCATCCAAATTTCCTGGCTTGGAAAGGATAGGGCCATTACCTAGAATACTAAAAGAACCACCAGACCTTCCTCTGAGCAAGCATGTCCTGTCACTCCAGCAGATTTCTGTGTTTGCATCCTTGAAGAAAGCAGCTCTCGGAAAAATACAAATAAGACGAGGTGGGAGTAGATATTACAGCTTGTATCTCAAAGCTGCTTATTCATATCAGCTGCAAATGTTATACATAACTGAGCAATACTGAAGCCCACTGGGAACTGTGTTAGCATCAAAATTCTGGCGCTAAGCTAGTGGAAAATATTCTGTGTATGCAGTGTGAGACCCTGGGTTGCACTTTTGCCATCTGCAGTTCTTTCCAATCTACTGTCGTAAGCAAATCCCTCCAAGTCGGTTAGCCATTTGCAATGCTACCTTCCCTCCTTTCCTTCACCTCTCCCTCGTTCTCTGCCTCCCCCTCCCTCACTCATCCATTTTTTCCTCTCCCCCCCCGCAGCCATTCCTCCATCCCACGCTCATTACCTTATGCCCATTAATCCCATTAAGTAGCCATTAAACAAGTGCTGATAACACCAAATGAACGTCAAGCTCCGACAGCTAATAACTACAGTCCCACTTCGGCACGTTCAACCCTGGCAAGGAGAAAAGGAGGTGCAGAGAGGAACAGGGAGGGTGTAGGACAGCATGAGTGTAGTATAGAGTAGTGTAGTATTCTGTAGTAACAAGTACTCCAGCTGTGAAGAAAGAGAAAGAGGAAAGAATGGAGGAGGAGGGAAAAGGGGGAAGCCAAACATGTAAATATACTGCCGTACATTGTATATTTACTCATGTCTACGTGTTCAGATGAGAAAGAGGGCGCCATTCAGCTCAGAATCAAAGTGACGCAGTTGTGTTCTTTCACACTGATCATCACTGGGATTTAAGAGCAAGAGAGAAGGGGGGGAGCTTTGCCAAACCAACTGTGGGAGCAGCGTGAAATAAAAGGATTGTACCCAAAGACGCAAACCCGAGCTAAGGCTACTACTGTGGCTCCCCGAGAGAGCTGAAGATGAAAACCTGCTGACGTAGACCCGCAAAACCCTGATGAGTTTGAGGTTGCCGACACATTCAGGGTCTTTTCCCCGATCCCTGGGTAAATGGAGATGGAAGTGGGGAGGGGAGGTGGTGGTGGGGGGTTAAGTAGTGGTGGCGATAGATAGCCGGCTCGCTAGCAGCCCGCTCTGGTTGAGCTTAAAACCAGAAGCTCGCTCGCAGCCGTCGTCCTCGCTGCCGCTCAGCTTGAGTGATGAGGAAGGACAAGGTTATGGCGGAGAGGGAGAGGGGAGTCGCAGCTGTAGTCTGTGCTATTCATCAAGTGTGCACGCACACACACACACACAGACACACACACACACCTCACTGGTTCTCTCTCTAAGCCCCTATCTCTCTCATGCTCATACACACTTATTTATCTGTACACTGCCATGTGGCCATTCATTACCAGAGCTACTAGATCAGAAAGGCCTGGTGTTGCCGTTCCACTACACCTCCCTGTCCTCACTGCTGAGGAACTGTACACTCTCTTCCTGCTCTGTGAGCTTGGACGCCGCCTGCCCACCTGGTTATCCGGGTCAAAGGAGTCCAATTCGTTTCACGAATCAGTGGGATTGGTAAACAAGGCTCAAATACAGAGGAGGCCTGGGAGGAGAGGGAAGGGGTGGGGGGGTAAGGAGGGAGGGAGGTCAAAGGAGAGGGGAGGAGAGGAGATGCATGGGGTGATAGCTGTATTAATGACCTTATCTTTTATCCATGCAAGAGGAAAATGGGCATTTAATGAAGTAGGCTGGACAGCACAAACCATCTGGGAAGGGATAAAGGATGGACGGCAGGGTACAAGGAAAACTGGATGGCAAACAAAAACTGAAAGAAAAGGCGAAAAGCAGGAACAATAAAAGTCAGAATGAATGACTACATAAATTACATTTAAGGAAAGGACACAGAAATTGAAAAAGAATGATTACAGTGCAGCAAAAAAATAAGAGGAATAAATTGGTAAATGATGTAAGAAAGATTTGCAGGACAGTGAAGGAAAGTAAAAAGTAAAAAAGCAGGTGCAAACACTGGAAGAGGATAAAAGATTGATTACAAAACAAAGTAGACAGAAATAAAGAACAAGGGAAGAATGTTAGGAGGGAAGGAAGAAGGAATACGTGGGGACAAAAAAATTAGAGAAAAACAAACCGAAAACAAATGGTAGAATTTAGGTTAGGAGTCGAGAGAAGGTATCAAAACATGATCGATTCAATGAATGAAGGACGGAAGAAAGGAGTCAAGTAAGGAGAGAGAAAAGGGGAGGGGATAAAATACTAATAAAAGAATGAGAAAGCAGGATGAGAGAATGAAAGAACGGATGAACTCATGGATTATAAATGGCTTGTCCTAAATGTGTCAGGAGTGTTTGCTCTGCTCTCTCTCCGATGGAGGAACCTGCTAAATCAATCGGAAGCTTTTTGCCCACACAGTGGACCCACGGTCATGATCAGTGTAATTTCCTCTCATGCTGGCACATTCGTAGCTTCGGGCAAATCTCTTTTCTTCCCTCCACTGTGTCCCTCCGCGCCCTCCATCCACTGTTGCTGCACAGCAAAATTAGCAGGACTGGTGCTAATTTGATGAGGTGCGTGTGTGTGTGTAAACTATGTAGGCGGAAGAGATGAGCAATCATCTTGCATTAAGACAAAAAAAAAAAGCTGCACTGTTATGATGTTACCATTTAGTAGCTTTAACATTCCGCATTCCGGTGCCTGTAACTGTCTCCAGGTCCAAACATTCCAACATTCCAAAGGGAGTTCTAGAATTCAGTGTTCTAGAACACAGCCAACATGGCATTCCACGTGATCCTCCCCGTCTAGCGTTCCATGGCGTGTTGTTATCCATACTGACGGCAGCAAATGGCGGAGGTTCATAAACAAAGTTTGATGTCGCCTAATTTGTTCGGAATCCCACAGACGCATTTTCACGTCTTGTCAATTCAGAAAGAATGGTGGTGCCTATACCAGTTTACTAGCAAGCCTACGAGCTTGTAAATTAACTATGTAATAAACGAACTAACTAGCTAATGGGTAAGCTTGTGCACTCACCTACTAGCAAGAGTGTTTGTTATCTAGCGATCGAGCTAGCGAGCTTAGTGCGAGAGTGTAGTTCATGACATCTCTTAACTTTGACAGGCTTGTTAGCACCACAGCTTTGTTGTTAGAAAGCAGGTGACAGTTGCTCCGAGAAGCTAACACAACTTGAAATAAAGGAGAGCAGTTTAGTTTACTAGTTTAGTTTACTAGCTCATAAGCTAATTAGTCTACAAGCTAGTTAGCTCACTAGCTCAATCACTGATTTGTAACCTTGCTTATTAGAGACTCAGTTTCTTTCTCACTAGCTAATTAGATTGCTAGCTAACTAGTGGTAGCACCACCATTATTTTTGATAACAGTCTGTTCTGAATTAACAAGATCAAACAATGGTCACGAACAAACCCTGTCTTTATGAACCTCTGCGATTGTTGCAACACTGTTGCATTCCAACATTCCAGAGAGAACATTCCAGTGTTCTACTACAGTCCAACATGGTATTCCATTTTCAGCTGTCCCAACGTGTATTATCATTGGCACTGGCAAATCTTCAATGTTATTCTATAAAACTGGTTCTCAAACTAGGGTTCTAGGGCACCCAGGGGTCATTTACACAGCATACAAAATAATTACTTTTAAGGATAATTCTACACAAATCAACATTAGATTAAAGCCTAAAGTCTTGCTATAACCCTCCCTCAATCCAGAAGTTATTGTTATTATTATTATTAGCCCTATTGTTATTACACTGATAGACTGAAAACGAACTGTTGCATTAGTGCAAAGCAATCCTTCATTTTGCCTGTGCGTGACTGACTCCCTCTCATGCCGTGCGAGTGCAGTTTTTTGTTCCTTTTATTAAAGAGCAGAGCTGTCAAGCTGTTTATTTCATGAATGTGATTAATGCAGTGGCGTCATTAGCTGGTAGGGGACACACACACAAGAAAAGAAAAACTGCATGAATGAGCAAGTCGGCGAGCTCACGCTATGCCACTCTGTCGACCTGACAGCCATGACAGAGTCTGGAAATTCACATAACGCCCTGTCTGCTAACAATGGCCCCTGACACAATTAGCTTAGCAGATTACATAAAAGACGTGCTTATCCTCCTGAATATGTATCTCCTTCACAGATTGTCCCTCGGCACAGTCTGAGCCGAAAAATAACATTGACAGTAAACAATACATGTTTAAGAACTTCATTTTTTTTAACTAAAGTAAATTTTTCTGTGTTAAAGTGGAATCTTTAAAAGTTCACTGACGTCAGCTGGAGGATTATTATTATTCTCTGCATGTCTAACACACTGCCAGAGAGTACTTTCTGCATTTAACTATTTTTTATTACATCACATTAGAGGAAGGGAAAAAAACATAAGAGCTATAAATTCAAATAACTGTCACGTCGGCCTGTTTAAATCCTGATTTGTAAAGGTCAATGCAACACTAGACTCAGTAAATCAGACTGGGTTGTTGCCAACCAGCGCTGAGGAGAAATCAAATTTAAAAAATAGAAATGGTCTCAAAAATTGACTCACGACGATGCCTCACAAAACACCCAGACAAATTCTTGGCAGGTCAGGGAGGACGAGCGGTTTCAGCCGTTTTGCAGCCATGGCAGGTTTAATAATACACACTTAGTCACGGTAAAACCCCTCCACCCCTCCCAGTTCTATCTCGCATGAGCTGAGATATCCCACTTACAAAGATCACCATATAATGGGTTATACCATTATGGCCTAAGCAAAAAAAAAAAAAGCTCCATGGCAGCATTCATAAACATAAGCTGTGCTTCACTGCTGCACATTCTCGCAGTCTGTTTACCTGTGTGTTCAGTGTACAAAATATTAAGACGCCTTTTAATTTCACCTGTTAAATCTGCTTTAGAGATGCGGACAGGTATGCAGACAGCATCTCATCCCACACATGGGATTGAGCCAATCAGAAACAAGATACATTATCCCTCCGGGTTTTTATCAGTTCCAATGGTGGAGGTTCACATGACGACTGTCAGGCCTCTGTGACTTCTGACCCCCACTCATGGCTATTTGTTTTTTTTTTTAACAAAATCAGACCAGCAGCGTTTAAAAAGTATTATGTTTGAATAAGAAAAAGTGCATCAAGGATCATCAACAAAAAAATCTAATTAGCCAAATTAAATGTCATAATTCTAAAATTTGAAACTGTAATTATCTCTGATGTGCTTTTTGAGGAAAGTTGCAACAAGCATGTTTTGGATCGATGCTCATGTCCAACCAGCATGAATCTTGTCTATAGTCAAATGTTCTCACAGACACCACTGCTCTGATTTTGGTAAAAATACATACATGTACCTCTTCCTACTGATTGAACTAATGTTCATATCCAGAGCAACTTTTCTTTCTCTAGAATAGAGAGAATACTCTCCAGATGACGAGGCGTGGAGGTAGATGCCACAGGGCCTGGACAATATACAACACCTGCAACCCTCTTTTATCATATATAAAAAAGGAAATGCAGGTGTGTTCTGTAATATCTAATGCAAATGTAAAATCATCATTTACCATTATATCACAAGGGAACCAATATTTTGTACACTCAGAATACACAAATGACCTGATGAAGTCAATAGAAATTATTCACATCCATTCTGGAAGCCTTAATTATTTAACATGCAACAAGGCTCAAACGTAACGCTTCACCCTGTTGGTCAGTTACATCAGTTCATATTGAAAAACACAGGGTGAAACTCGGGCCAATTCCAGTTTTGTTCATGTGACTCCGCGCTGATATTTCTGCCTGGTCCAATTTTCTTTAAAGTCATTTTTGGTAAGATGCTGTATGATTGTCTTTTTTGTACTTGCTGTATTATTCATACACTTTAATGAATATGGAGGGTTGCCCCAGTTCTCCAATGTCAAACTTATTAATGTCCAGACTGTAAAGATTGATATAGAAACCTCTGACATGTGTCTTTATGAGGGCTTCCATTCAGGGAGAGGTCACTAAATATTATATTATCATCACCAACATCATCATCATCATGAGCCATATTTAGCAGCACGCTCGTGGGAGAGAGGCACATTACCTTGACCACCAAAACAAGCACTCAGGATACTGTGTGGATACCAAGGAATGTAGCCAACTAGCACCATGATAACTAAAGATCCTATAATATTTTTATTTACAATCTGGGGCTTGAGGTGCAGGGACGGGGGGTTATGTAAGGAAAAAGAAAATGGGATTTCGAGGTCTAACACCTGAAATACGCTAAATCTGTCTTTAGCATGTTGAGCACAGGGCAGAATTACCTTTGTTCCACACTGCAAAAGGGCAAATAAAAGAGATTGACAGATTGAGAACAACCACAATCATCATTTGATAAGGTTAAGCATACAGCAACTTTTTTTCTTTTTGGTAAAACAAATAAATACAAACCTTTATTGGTGATTATCTTGGCTAAACCCTTCAAAAAAGGCATTTAGAGATGGTAATGAAATGCAGACAACACATTACCAGGTTCTTTTCAGGATAACGTTTGGCTACATTCCTGTCTTATCCGACTGAGTCTTGGTGGCAACTCCTACCTTTAAAATTCGGTCGGATCCTGGCGTCGTAACCCGAAACTTTGCCCATGAGTTTGTCCAGGAACTCGGAGGGCGGCATCGGAGAGGCGGCTTTTCTCGCAGCAGCTTCTTTCGATGCTGCCAAGCTGGAAAGAAAAGAAAACGTCAAAATTGGTTAGAGGAAGGTACGACAGGGAGAGGTGATGTATGCACAGCTGCGATTGGACTGTAATGAGAAAAGAGAAGTTTTGACAGGCAGAGAGATGAATTCAAGATTAGTTTGCAGTCATAATACATCAACATTCTTTGTAGGAGTTGTTGAGTTTCACATCCAAGGTGATTTATCATCCGCAACAGTAACCTGAGAGTGTTACAAGCACCCAAGAGAAAGAAGAGGTAAGGGTCAAAGGTCAGAGTCGCCTGACGATAGACTGATCATATAAAACAGAGAAGAGACTGTCCTCTCCTGAAAACAACAAGTTGGTTGCTCAATAAAATTCCTTGAAATGACACAGATTTACATCAAGCGTGAAACCAGTTATCAGTTGCTTTCAACATCCCTGTTTTCATCTGTACCCGTCCAATCAAATCAAATCACTTACTGTCTAATAACCCACCCCAACCTCCCACTTCAAATGGAGACTAATTGCATTTAAATAACAAAACAAACATGTACTGTTGATGTGTCTTTGTCCTATACTGATGGGGGTGCCACATCACAAACACAATTTTTTTCATATGAGGACAAAGCCAAGCTAGAAAAAAAAAAAAGCAGGAGCCATGCACGGCTGTTTTTTTTTTTGTTGCTGCAGCTTGTTTGCATTTGTCGCCTGTTTCTTCAAAACCTGTGGAAGCCTCAGGGCTAAGTATGAAATGGAAGTGACCCAGGGAGGAGAAAAATTTGAGGACTAACAATACACTGCAAACTGCTGCCTAATTTAGCTTAAATTTTATGTCTGCACCACAAAGTATCCACTTCTTGCTGAAGTCAGAATGAAATCAACATATTTCTGCCTTAAGTCAAAATATTTCCTGACATTATTTTCTCCCTTTTTGTGACTAAAGCTTACTGTCGAACATAACATGAGATTTACAATTCTGAATGACTGGATTTAAAACTATATATATATCATCTATATATTAAAGACTAATTGTGTGTTATTATAAAATCACTTTATTCCTGGAGGTTATCCCAGCATGCACTTGGCAAAAGACAGGACCTGTCCACACCAGGCCTTCAAGTAAGATTAATTTATCCTCATTTACTGGCAATTTCATTTAGTTTTATCTAATTTGATTAAAAAGTGAATAATTAAAAGTGAACTTTTACAGTACATTCTGGCTGCAGTTTAATGCATTAGTGGTTATTCCACACACTTCTTTCTTTAAAGTGGTTATTCAAAGTAATGCTCTAATTCACTTAACCAGCACCGTGTCCTGCTGAGTGCCACATTGATTTTACAATAAGGCCGTGGTATTTGCACAGTTGACTTCTTTACCTTATTAAGCCCATCATGCTCATTAGATGCTCTCTGCATAATGTCAAATCCCAAGTACAGACCTTTAGCCCACAGACATACAATGACTCCTGCACTAACAGTCAATAACACTACACACACACACACACACACGAACACAGCTGATGGATCGAGCCACAGTACGCAGACAGCTGAACCTGAAGGAAACCTACACTACATACATACAAATTAATAAAAGATAAATTAACGCTCACTAATTGATTCCCTCGATGCCACGACAATCGGCATGGCAACCGATATACACACAGCTGTAAAATATGTTTGACTTGTTGTGTACAGTAAAAGTCAATGTTAGCTCGATGCACAACAGGGTTCATTTGAGTTGTGTTCCTAGAATTTAATGAACTGAAGACTGATGGTGGTCGTTACCTGCTATCGGTGTACCAAGAAAATGTAAATCACTACACTGCTCACTTATTCTGAGGACCCTGAATCACAATAATCATTCCCAAAACCCAGAGTCTTTTCCCTGAAACACTGAAGAGGAAGCAGAAATTTTCTAAGGATGTTTTCACTTTCCAAAAATGTCCTTATTTCCAAAAAAAATAGCCGATCTTAAAATTCCTCATTTCTAAATGTTACGAATTTCTAAAGTCACTTTCCCAAAAAGGACAAAAGCTTGAATTTCTTTACTCTTCAAAATTTCCATACTTTCCTAAGATTTTCTGAACCTTTAAAAAAAAACAAAAAAACAAAAAACATCCTGAATTACAAGAGAGATTTCCAAAATGTCCTCTCAAGGTCTAAAACCTACGTGGTCCTCATAAAGATAGAAGTACAAGATGAATCTCAGTTTTACTTCATCACATTGGATTTTCATTTTATTTTTAAAAAAAATTAACTTTTAGTTTAGTTTTTTGGCATTACATTGAATCTTTTAAGTGATCTTGACACTAGGCACAAAAGCTTTTAATCAATTTTTAGGAATCAATACACTTTCACTGTATCAATCATTGTTATTCAGGTGGAACGGCTGATTATGTTATTGACGTTGCTTGTCCCTGTGTTACACGCTGTGTAACCAACTGAAACAGACAAGTTGTTGGGATGTGATATGAAATGTTTCGCCGCTGGAGTGAGACTGGAAACTGAACTGACAGTGACTTCATTCGGAGCGAGTACTGAACTGACCCGTGGCCTTACAGTACAACCGCATTAGCAGCCACTTGTAGTGCAGTTTGTATTTGATTGCATCATTTCCCGCTGCGCCCCGGAGGAAGAGTGTGGACGGCAGTGTGAGCTGGGCTATAAATAAGCTGCTGTACTGACCCATTTCATTTGACCACAGCTTCACAATGAGCTTCGTTAACCAGAAAGACACAGGAGGACCTCTGAAGCCTTTTTACGGTTTTACTCATCGAGTTAATTATAGCGATCAGCAATGAAATTATGAATTAACAGCTGCTGGGAAATGTAGTTACTTTGCCTTGTTATCTACTGTAAAAATGAAACAGTTTGAAAACTTTATATTTATATGTTCCCTCTTCAGAAACACCCGAACATTATTTTACAAAATTATTCTGATTTAAAAAGAACAAAACAATTTTATTTAAGAATTTTGGTGCCATTTGCAATTTTTACCCAAATGCTGAATATTTAATTTTTTCCACTTCTATTAAAATCTTTAAAATTTAAAGTAAAGATATCAAATTTTCCATCTTTCTCAAAAATATCAGGCTGGAGAATTATGAAATATTCTCTGTGTCTTGTGCGTTAATACATTTTCATGGGGTAGTGCAGCAATCAAAGAAACATAAGCTTGAATATTTTACTCAATTTAAATATCAATTTAAATATCATAGCCCCAGTGTTGGAACATGTAGCCAGAGAACTTGATCCTGGCAGAGAAAAAGTTGTTTTTTTTTTGCAAATCTAAAGAAAAAAGAAATCGGAGGGGTAAAAACCAGGAGATGAAAAATTGAGCGAAAGCCTCCTGACATTCCTGTTTTATTTTGCTTCTGGCTGAACCAAAGAAGTTATAGAGCGTGTTTATGAGGAATAATTCATTCTGGTGCTGGAACATTTTCACTTTGCAGCACTCAGACGTCCAGTGAAGCAGCAGTCGTTCTCCGCCATCACGACTCGTATCAATGATTGAACGCAGATAAAACTACTTCCTGAGAAAGTCGAGTCCAGGCTGCAGATTGTGACTGAATGAACTGGGTCTGACGTTTCTTTTCTGTTTGGTTGAGATTTTAGACTTTTTCTTTTTAAAGTTCAGAAGGTCCGGGCAGAGGCCAAAACCAGCGTCTGACCTTTGTTGACCCTCAGTTAATGGCTAAAACATTTTCCCAACATGCCTGTGAGAGCAACACTGTGTCGAGCTAGAGGTGGTAAAAGTGAGACTAACCATTATTCAGCCATTAGCCGAAACTCCGGATGAGTGCGGGGGAGGAGAGCGCCGCCGCTGCATTAATCTTACATAAAAATCAAATGACAGATGATACAGTCGATTGCGCTTAAATTTTCACCTTCTAAATGTAAAACCGCTAACTGTGACATTCAATATGGTAAATTGTGATGCGCGGCATGATAAATAGCGCCATTAGCAATTCATAAACACGTAATGTAGTCGGCACTGTTGCTTTATCAGGAAACTGCTGATCAGAATCACAGTCCACCGGGTGAAAACGGGAATTATGGAGGAGCCGTGCTCAGAAAACAAAACAGAAAGGGACAAATCCCTTGTTAGTTCTTGTCTCATGATGTATTCATGTACACAAACACAGCACTGGAGTAAATACACACACACACACACACACACACACACACACACACACACGTATACAAAACTGCATATGTACAAACTCTGCTCCTTCCATATACAAACAGTGCAGACAGAGTAACATATGCATTCTTGCATATGCATACAAACACAAACACACACACACACACACACACACACACACACACACACACACACACACACACACACACACACACACACACAACACACACACACACACACACACACACACACACACACACACACACACACACACACACACACACACACACACACACACACACACCGACCTTCCAACCAACTCGCCCTCATCAGTGAAAAACATTGGAGAACAAATCATGCAGAGCACCAAGGAGGCACTGGGAGGGGGGTGAAGGAGGTTGGTGTGTGTGTGTGTGTGTGTGTGTGTGTGTGTGTGTGTGTGTGTGAGGGGAGGGGGTTAGGGTTAGAAGAGGAAGAGGAGGAGAGGAAGGCGAAAGGAGGGAGGGAGGAGGAGGAGGAGGAAGAGAGTAGTAAATGAAGTTTGGCGGCTGTCTCCATCCACGCTGCTACCAGCCGCTCGGGTCACCCTGTCTGTCAGGTCACAGGACCGAGCCGCCTGCAGAGTCACATGACCTTCTCATCACACACACACACACACACACACACACACACACACACACACACACACACACACACACACACACACAGAAGCAGCTACCAACAGACCCAGCCATGCAGTCTCTGTCTGTTTGCAGTATTAAACAGCGACGATCATAAATAATCAGTGTGATAATCACATTATAATTATCATAAGTGAAGATATCGATGATGCGGCTGAAAGTAAATAAACATTAGATAAATAGCATGAATATTGCCGCCGTGGTTAAATGTCTCATGAATGATGATGATGATGCAAAATGCTACGATAATATCTTCAACTTCCTTTTCTGAACTGTAACATCAACTGATGCGACGCTGAATCTCGTCTTGAGTGAAAAATGTAAACATGATGTGATGTTTGTTGGAGCTTGTTCCAAACAAACATGTTCCTTTACGTCTGGACAATATGATTTATAGGCCGGGGCGTCTCTGTAGCACCGCAACGCTTATGGCGCTAACAACGCACAACAATGTTGTGACACATTTGACCTTTATCAAAAAA
Organism: Seriola dumerili; assembly: GCF_002260705.1. Lineage (NCBI taxonomy): Eukaryota > Metazoa > Chordata > Actinopteri > Carangiformes > Carangidae > Seriola > Seriola dumerili. The sequence goes on from NW_019174586.1 coordinate 12,667,400, forward strand.
ATTGCAGCTCCTGCAACTTGGATATTGCACTTGGCCGTGTTGTGAGTTCAATTATATTTAGATTAATTGTGCAGCTGCAGTACAAATACGACTGAATGTTTATCTTGCTGCTGTCTGCTGGTTGCATAAATAGCTAAATGTTTGCTAAAATGTTAGCCACATGGAGCGTCAGGCGGCAGGACTCTGAGTTGTGTGTCTTTAAAAGAAAAACAACCCCAATAAAATAAAAATCTCCTGATAATATATTTGATTTTAATGTAAATGACCAGATACATTTACTGAACAGTGTCTCTCACTGTGTCCTCGGCTGACAGGCGAGGCTCTGTTAAATGATGACAGCGATGCTGATGATGTTGTAATGATCATGAATCATAAGACAGATGATTATATTAGAACCATCATGACTGATGATGTTGATAATCAGACTGAAAAGTTTAAAGTGAGCATCACATTATAAATGCTGTCAAGGCTTTTGATGAATGTGATGGTTACATGCTGTTGTTGTTGTTGTTGTTGTTGTTGTCAGCCTGATAGATTTGGTTTATTTGTGTGTTAAATGTCTCTTTAGCATAGTTCCTCCTTCTGTTTTAAGTTCTTTCTTTGTTTTCTGACTTCCCATCTATCTTGAAAAGTTTTTGTAAAGTTTTCACGTCAGTTTTAATAAATACACAGCGTCAGATCTATTATTTCCCTTTATCAATAACACAGTTGAGGAGATGCCCCTTTGAAAACTGAAATATTGAAATGAAAAGCAGACGGTAATAAAAATGGTAGCAGTGATGACAGAACTTGCATCAGCTTCAGTGGATGAATCCATGCTCAGCGCACAGGAAGTCACAGAGAGGGGGCAGACACAGTTTGAGGGACTAAATGACAAATCGTCTTGTAGTGTTTGACTCAGTCTGCTGCCTCATGATTCAGTCTGAGTCCACTGAAACATTTTTTTTTAATATTTGGAACAAATGAACACGATGATAGAGGCACGCCTCCGGCCAATCAGGACCAAGATACATGAAGGTTTTTCTAACATTTGTGGCCTTTCAAAGTCGGAAATTCTGACCTTTAGTCGCGGACCTCTCATTTTGTGAGCCTGTAATTCCGTAAATGCCAGTGCACAGAGCCAACACGTGTCAAAGTTGTTTCAAAATAAAGCCAGAGGTGTCTGAGGAGTCACATTCGAGCAGAAAATTTCACCCTAGACCAGATAAAGCCAGTTCACCATATTTTAAATTGTATTGTTTTATATGTTGGTTTAGCAACCACCAATGTGTATATTCAAGATTCACCAAGATCCAAAGAGCAACGATGAAAGATCTGAAAACATCACAAGACAGCAGACAATCAGTCCAATCAGTGGTTAAAGGTCAGAGGTCAAACCGCTCAGCAAATACATCAGTGATGCTAAAATGATCTTGAAGGACAGAGGCTCAGGAACAGGAAGTTTTACTGAGTTTCAAATCTGGTTGCATCGCGCACATACTGTGAGGAGAAGCTTCACGCATCTGAAACATGCTCGCAGGATGTTGTTAAGATTATCCTGCACGACGCAGAAGACTAAACGAGTCGGGATGAGAAGACGGTTGATGGGAGAGCACGGGTTGTCTAATCTTCAGAGAGAAGTGGAGGTGAGATTTAGAGATTAGCTAACGTTAGCCTCGAAGGCTAGAATGTTTACCGTTGCTTGGTAACACCATCAGCTGCTACAGGACTGACGTAATCATAATCAGGTTTGATGAATCTTCAAGCAGTTTTAGGGAGGTTTAAGACTTGATCAGAGAATCGCTCACATCACCAGATAATCTGGGCTGAACAAGATTTCTCCTGCGATTGTCAGGAGGTGTGAATCAGCGTTAAATCTGCCCAGAACTCAGACTGTAGTCTGAGCCCGTCTGAAGGAGAGAGATGAAGGGTTTTAAGGACAGGTACAGTGAGCCGAGGGATGACTATGTTTCTGTCTGGGTTTTGTAATTCCTGCCTTTCTGCTTGTCACTTCTGCTTCACTCCATGACATCATGATGACAAGCCCAACTACTAAGCAGCAAAACAGGGAAACTGCTGTTATTCAGACTTACGTCCTATTTTTCTTTCATTTAAAAAAATAAAAATAAAAATGAATAATGTGAAAATCAAAAATGATCAACTTCTTAAGTCACGTCTAAAAGCAGAATCAGTTTTTGAGACTCCTGTCTGTCATCAGCAGACCCGCCGCACCCCCCACCCCGGCTGTCCTTGTTGTGGTGACAGAAGGTCATGTGTCTGCAGGCCAACTCTGCACTTTATGTCATCACTCCTCTCAAATAAAAACCAGACATTACATTTTTTTTTTCTCCCCTTCACATTTTGAGACTTGGAACAAAAAGCAAAATCTGCACAGATGTTGAAACCCTCGAGCTCCACTGACAGAAAGGTCAAAATCTGTTCTTTTTTTTTTTTTTTTCCCTGTCAGCATCCTGTTTATATGAAGTATACTGGAAACATGTAAACGGCACTGTCCATCCATAAGGGGGTTCGGGATGTTTAACGTTGTGAGTGATCAAAATTTACTGTATTATCCATGATCGGATTGTACGGAGATGCAAACACGCAGACGCAAGGCTGCACAGTCACAGATAAAAACTATAAATAACACTCGTGTCTGAATAATCATCATTTTACAACAAAGACGACCTCAGATTAGACACTGTAAAATCAATTTATATATTGGTCACTGGTTGCCCACATGATTAGACAATATTTCGCATAAACGCAGGAGATAGAGAACAGATGTAGAAATATTCTTTCGTGCCAAATTAAAGGTTTTCGAGGCCCATTTGTCCAGCTGGCTCTACTTTAGGCAACGCTCAATTAAATCTGTTCTCAAAATTCAGCCATGAAAAAAAAAAAAAAATACTTGTGCTATGAACCAAAGTCTTCTCATCAGTAAGAACTGAAGTATTTCATTACACAATATGATACTGGAAACTACACAGAATGAACAGAATTATGAAAGAGCAAATCTAATGTTTATCAAGCTGTAAATTACGTTAACTGTCTGTGGCTGCGCAGAACGCAGCAGCGATCAGACCTGAGACTTTCACTCTACACGAATCCTTTCTGCTGATTTAAAACACAGTGAAATAAAACAGTTTTTTTCTGCAGGCTCCTCTGGGACCCTGCAGGTCCCTGCACCTGCACCTCACGGCTGCTCTGAGGTCGAGGTGCTTTCACAGAAATTGGCCTCAATCAAACACTTTAATTATATCTCTCAGTCTTTTCATTAAGGATTACATAATGTAGATGTTGCATTTTCAAGCCAGTTTGTCACTTTGAAAATTAAACATTTCATCAAACGTTTACATCACTAAGAGACGTGCATCCCATTGTGCATGACTTCACCTGAAATTTGAAACACTAATAATTTTCTTTTCCTTGGGAAATGGACTGCTGAGCGCCTCTGAAGTGTGTTAGTCTGCATATGCACAAACACTGAACTACACAAACAGCACACCTGCCGCTCTGTTTGATTTATCCTCGTATGAAGCCGCTCTGAAAAACCATTTGAACGAAATTACATGTATTAAAATCATGTAGTGCTTTATTGAGTTAACTGTGAAAATCATCGCAGATTACTGTGACCATTACTGTGAGATTAAAATCAGACACATTTCCATAATTGATTACCCTGTGGTGATAATTGTCTGTTTGAGCGTTTCACATTAACGGCTGCGTTGTTGAACTGCTCCTGAGGTCACATGGGTGACTGATGAGAGTCAAGTCAGCTGATGATAATGATCAGATTTCAAACTCAGGTATAACTGGAGAGAGACGGTGATCAGATAATGTTCCTCTGATGGCGTCTCCCAAAAACTGCAGAGCTCACACACTCAGAGTCGATGCCAATCAATAAGAAGACAGCCGTTGTTTTTCTTTTTTAGGTCCCTCACACTTCATCCAATTCTTCTCTCTGTGACAGCAAATTAGGTGGATCAGAGATTATCTCAGCGCCAATAATTCCCGCCGCAACGTGACGAATCCGAGCTAAATCCTCTTTACAACCACGACAAGTGGAGTGTGATAGGATCAAGCTCTCGCAAAGAAAAAAAAAAAAACAAATTTCTGTTGTTTGAGCACAGCTCCCGCTGCAGAGATGATACAATAAAGCATAAGACCCGTGTGAAATGGCTTTCAAATTAGCATTGAACAAACACACTGCTGGGCTGATGACGGTGCAATCAGATTAGTCACAGATTGGGATTACACCAGCGTGTCCTCGACACAAAGATAATTTCCCCCGGACGTGAAGCGTGGGACAACACTGAATTACACCAACGCTGTGGAATGCAGAGGGGGAGTTCGATGCTCCAGCTTGATCAGTACTCTGAGGCTATAGGAGCAGGAAGTACTGTGGGAGGGGTTTAAAGCATGGGTGAGTTAAGAATGATGCAAACGCCTCCATCCCTGTCCCTGCTTTCACTGCAGCCATGCAGAACTTCTCCCTGCCACCAAGCAGCTGCAGGAACAAACCAAACTTCACAAGCAAGAGGTCACTCCCTGTATCAAACATGTTCACAGGTCAAAGTTCATCTGGATTATAAAGATGGTTGAGAGCCTGAGAGGTGATGTGCACCTGGATGATTTACTCTTTCTGCTTCCTGGTGCAAAGTCCAGGCCAGAAAACACGAGGCATGTGACTTTCAGTTATAAACAGCTGGCCAAAGGTGAATGGTTTGAATGTAAACACCACACAAAAAATAAACAAAAAATATAAAATGAAAAAACGCAAAAGGAAAAGATGTGTTTCAGTCGTATGTGATCATTATCATTGGGTCACGGAGCTAAACATCTGCCAGGTGTCTCCTATTTGCATAAACGCTTGGCTAATAGATCAGATTGCTGCTCTTAAAAGCCCACCTGCTTTCATATCATCGCAAATGCTTCACACTGTGAATGCGCTGAGTTTCTGTTTCCATTAATAAACCAGTTAAACTAGACTGACTGTAGGTAACGTCTGATACAGGAGAAAGACAGAAGCAAAAGCTCCTGCAGGACAACAGTACAGGACACACACTGAAAACAACGTCCTGCACTGTCCTCTGTTTGTGTTCTCACTTGATTTCTTTACAGCAAGAGACAATGTCTCCAGCTGTGACTCACCGTGAAATGTCTTTTCCAATATACGCTTCATAAAGCTGAGTCTGAGGCTTGTAGCTGGCCAGACACAGTGTGACAGCTTCAACACTCCAGCAGCCAGCGCAGACAAAGGTGTAGCAGCTGGAACCTTTTTTTTTTTAAGGCGGACTCTAGCTGTGTCCCAATTCAGGGGGACGCCGGCTACGAAGGTGTTGCCCTTCGTAGCCGCTGTAGACCGCAGAGGCCGAACCGAAATGAGACGGTCTGGTCTACAGGGGATTTTCACTTTGCGTCACCGCCTTTTACCGTTGGGTCACAAAGCACAGCTCCTGTTGTCTAGCTGAAATCCAAAAATTACATTTAACAGTGTAACACTCAGGCTCTCTGTCAGGGCTATTTGCCTTCTTTACCTGCGCGCTATGAATCTTGGGATACGTTGGGCAACGAAGGCTCCAACCTTCAAAGGACGCATTTGAAGGGGCCTTTGAAATGGGACAACCTTCCTAGTCGCCTTCAGCCTCTGAATTGGAACACAGCGTCTCTGACTCGGAGCTAATAACGATAGGCTGTATACTCTACTCTACTATACTTATGATCCAGTGAGCCATACCAGAGAGGCAGCATGCACAGCAGTAGAGTCCTGGTCCTTTCATAGCTAAATAGAATGAAGCCACTGTTCCTGTCGCTTAGCACACCTGTGTTTGAGAAGCCCAGGTAGAGACATCCTAACCTTTAGGATGAACCATGAACCATTGTTTAAGATGTTTTTCAAACTCCACAGCACCAACACTAAAAGTTTCCTCTCTCTGATAATCTGATGACATCACTGCAACACCACCAGGGTTATTTTCTCAGACTTGACAAAGCTCCACCAGAGCCACAGAAAACATAATTCAACCTCTGTCACAAAGCTGACTTCACAAGAATGAAGTCAGACGGGACGACTTTTAAGTGTCAAAGCCCTCAAGTGGCCTTCGAAACACCAGGCCTTAAGCTATAATGTGTAACTTTAACACATTAAACGTTAAATCAAATGTTTCCAGCACTTCTAGAGGAATCTGTGATTTTAATCACAGTGATGGTTTATTTGGTTGCCAGAGGCATTTCATCCAGTTTTAAGACACGTTTTACACCTTGGTCATTTTTAACTATATATATATATATATAACTGGATGAAGGGTTTTAGTCATCAGAGAAACAAGCTGGTTAAACGTCAGCGGCAGCTCAGCTCGCAGCCCCTCCGAGACGATTTTTAGATTTATTCACTATTTTTACCAGTTTTAATCACCTGCTCCGTTTGTGTTGAAGAGGAGACCTCTGTAGAGAATTTGCCTCTGTGAAAACAACTGAATAATTAACTCTGACGGACAACAACTCCCATGATCCAACGTTACTTCAAGGTGAAGGTGAAAATAATTTCACTGTGTTTTAACAAGCTTTAACAATGTACTTATTTAACCAAAACCATGAGCTTTCACTAAATCTAACTAAGTTGTTTCTGAGTCTAAACCAAACCTTCGCCAGAGTCTTGTCACAACATAAAACCAGTAAAATAAGTGGCCTGTTCCTTTACTAAGATCTGAGTCTGAACTTCAACAGTAATAACATACAATTATTTAATTGTATGTTATTATATAAAACTAGATCAAAAACATAAAATTAAATTTACCTGCAACATAAGAGCTTTCTCATATCTGTACTTTCTGTATTGTGATGTCGCAGTGTCAAACATGCTTTTTAACTCTAAAGAACTAAAGAATGGACTGGAGCCACTATGGATTGAAGTGGTTCACAGTCGATGGATGAAACCGGCAAACACAGTCGAGAGTCGTCCAAGGCCTTTCCATCTGCCCATGTTGATAATCTTCCCCCTGAGCTTCCTGTTCTCTGGGTTTCCATGATCAAAGTTTGGATTTGCTTTAATTATTTCAGATCAATGCTGGCTGTGGCCACTGTGGAGACCTGTGGCCAACGCTGAGGCAGCAAAGAAGAAGCAGAAGGAGAAGAAAAAAACAGCTGAGTCGTCCTGTCTAATATGCACACAGCAAGGAGAGAGAAAAGCGAGAGCGAGGGAGAGGTGTGGGCTAATGCAAGGCACCAATCATTAGCCTTAAGTGTTCCTCATTATGTTCCTAAAGCCTCTGAAGACCTGAATCCCTAATTGATCTCATCCTGGCGTTTAGTAACACTCAGGAAAGCAAAGGAGCTGCTCGCTTCCCTGGCACTAACAGATAGGCTGCCAGGCTCGCCCGGCGAACACGCGCTCATCACTACAAATGAAGGCCTGATACTTGGACGGCTGAGCTGCCTCACACACTCCATTGCTCCGACAACACCAGAAAAACCACAGCAAAAACACACAGTTCTGTTTTCGCCTTCGCAGGGCGGGAAGTCAAACTGCCTCTGCTCGCTTTTAAAGGCATTATGGTCCATTCAGAAAAGATTTCACTGAACTATTGGCAGTGCAGATTATCAGGTAAACACTCTGCTGCAGTGGGGTCGTGTTGGTCTGTATTTTCTGGCTGTGTGGTGCCAACATTTGCAACGTGCAGCGAACTCAGTTATTTTCTGGCATTTTCTGTTTCTTTCTTGCCTAAGACTGCTCTGGATATAATTTCCACATAAGCTCACGTGTCCTGTGGGGGATTTGAATACATTAATTTATTCAATTTTCAATTTAGAATTTGAATAAAAAACTCTACCACAAAGTGAACTCTCCCATCCATGGCCAGAACAACTTGTTGGGGACCCGGAATAAAAATTAGCAACTGAGCTAATGAACCCCTGCTCCTCCAACTACCTGGCTGTGTGGTGAAGCACGTTCATCTGGTAATATAAAAACACACGAGCACAAAACTGAAATAATTAGAGACAAAGCCACATGCTAGTTCAACATGTCTGAAATGAGGTTTCTTGATGAAAAGATCGACACCACTCTCATATCTGCATCAAGTATGGAGCTAGCTAGCTATAGAGCCTAGCTTAGCATAAAGACTGGAGACAGGGGGAAACACAGCAACAAACTTCTCAATTGTTAACATATACACAAGCAGAAATTTATATATGACGGTTTGTGATTCAGGGAAGCGTTTACGTCCTGGAACTATTTCTTAGCAAACAACAGTTTATCCATCCACAGTGTGGACACACCCCGGAAACAACGTCGGCCACAGAGCGCTCACCTGTTTCTTCACGTTGCGCGCGAAAAAGGGGGACACTCTTCATCTCTTCATTCAGTTTCAGTTTTAAGGAGAGAGTAGGACCAGGTCAGCAGGAGCGACACGGAGCAACACGCTCAAATGACGCCGTTAAATCCCTTTACCGATCGTCATCCGTCCGCCATGTTAACATCCGTGCTCCGGGAACTACCTGTACTCCACTCGGTTGTTTCATCCACAGCAAAGCAACGTCCCGGACTGGATCACTTGCTGACTGGACTGGACTGGACTGGACTGACTGACAGTAGCCGTAAATGCAGAGAAACTAAATTTATTAACTATTTTATTTATTATTATTTTTTTGTTATTCTGTTTGTGAACTGAGCTGAACTTCTAAAAAATAAACGATTTAAATTATTATTATTTTTTTGCCTCGACTGAAAGAAAACCGGAAGTGGAGTTTTAAGTTTGGATTACATTTTTGTTTTTTTGTAGTAAAAAAAGTATATTAGTATTGGTAAAAGTAGTAATATTCAGTGTGTGTGTGTGTGTGTGTGTGTGTGTGTGTGTGTGTGTGTGTGTGTGTGTGTGTGTGTGTGTGTGTGTGTGTGTGTGTGTGTGTGCGTGCGTGTGGGGTGGGGTGTTAGTTTGATATAATCAATGCCAGGAGAGAGACCTGGCTGACACCCCTGATACAAATAAAACTTAGAAATCGTAATTTAAGAAGTCAAACTGTCACACCACTCAGCACTTGTACAGCATATAGCTTATAGCATAACTACTTGTCACATGGTCGGTGAGCCCAGGTTTTAGCGTGGACCAGATACAAGTTCACCAAGACATGGTTGTTGTCTATGAGGTAGACATATATTTTCGACAGCTTTGGTCAGTACAAGGCGAGTTTCACCCTGCTACCAGTCTTCATGCTAAGCTAGGCTAATTGCCTACATTGATCTTCTCATATAAATCTTGGAAAGAAAGCGAATGAGCAAAAATCTAAACTTTTAACTCATTTAAGGCCCTTTAATGTGATTCACGTAACCACAAACCAGTTGAGGAAGTGTAAAGCTTTTCGGGGCCCTGGAGTTTGGGGGTCCTCAGACAGGTGCTTGCTCTGCCCAGCTGATAATCCACCTCTGTTCCTAACTGTCTGAGCATTTAGCAAAGTTTGACTTTAGCAAAAGATCCTAAATTAAGAAGTCACTTCATGCAGTGTCACAAGTAAATAAGCAGGAATATATAGGTTGGATAATAATCTTATAAGTATTGTGTTGATCAAACAAAACCGTTCACTGAAGTTCAGGGCAGGTTTGGGGTTTGGGACCTCTAGTGTTAAAAATGCATGTACTCATGATGCTGTGAGGCACTTTGGATACTTCGGAGTCCACCAGCTGTAATAAGTTTATATGATATTAAAGCTTCTAAAATTAAAAAGCTTTGAGGCAAGTTGGAAATGAAACTTGAAGTCTACATTTAAATTCCCAAGCAGTAGAAATTTGCAGTTTGAACCCCAGAGGCCTCGAACAGACGATTCCTCAGCATGTTTCATTTTGATCCATATTTTAAACTAATTAAAACATTCAATAACGTCTCTGAACAAATGGATACATGATTTGTTAGGAAATTATTTTTTTCCATAAATTTACATTGTACTTTATTCATATCGTCGTAATTCGGATTTATTCTGAATTATCTGATGTTATTGATTATTTTTGTGCTTTCGTGTTTTTATTATATTTCTTTAATAAAGAAACAGTATTATAGCTTCTTAAACTTTAATACTGCACTAGTGACATGGTGAAACTGCTTATTCCTCCAACTTTTGTGTGTTTTTAACAAAACAACTTTACGATGCCACAACTATGAAGTTTAATTGATAGAAACTTTACCTGATTTTTATAGATACTTGCTATCAAATGCAAAGCTACGGGAAAAGGAAGTATCCCCTTGAACTGTAATCAGAAAAAACAACCTGAAAACTCTTCCCTCTCTTCCTAAACATAAACTGACACTACGTCTCGTGTTGCTGTCCAACTCTTTCATTACAGAAATGCACCGTTGCTACCAACATTTCCAGGAACTCACCTCCACTGTAAGGGAGTTACAGTGCTGAGAGGCCATTGATAATATACTCTGTTATTTATGGTGCAAATCTGTCTCTGTCTGCTAATCAATAATGTATTATCATACATCAAGTTTTGGAAATGAACCTGCCCAGAAGTTAATTAGTGTGGGGATGGCAGCGAACTCCACCACAGCAGTCGATTGTTTTTCATTAGAGGACTTGGGGAAATTGATCACAGGAAAAAAAAAAAAAATTAATATATACAAATATATATATGTTATGATTTGTTATGATGGGAGATGTGAGTGATAAATATTGGCCGGGCACCTGCAGAACAAATGAAACAGCCTGAGGGCAGGTTCATAAATAACACAGTCGCTTTAATTTGGCTGAACCAGGAGTGTATGCTAACTGACACCGGATGATTTCTGAGAGGAGCGCCTGCGGCAGGGGGGAGGCGAGGGGTCGGGGAGCGGTTTCAGCTCTCCATCGTTCTGTAGTGTCCTTGAGCAATACAATAAATCGCAGCCGGCTCCAGAGCTCCTGCTGCTGATCTCTGAACTGTGACCTCTGACTTTCACGTTCACAGAAACAAGGAAACGACAGACAGTTCTTTTCCCTCGGGGATCAAAGACGATTATTGACTTCTCAATTGGACGCAATAATTAAATCAATTAAATGAGATGATTGTATTTGTTCACTGGCCACACACACACTCTAATCAACCGGTTTCCAATCTATCTTTGATGTTCAATACACCCCAACAGTTACTGAGATTCTGAATGACTGTTTTGTTTGATCAACTCTTCCTCCGTCTGCCACATCTACCTCCGCTCTGCAATGCATTCTGGTCTATTGAGGCTGCTGACTCAAGTGAAATACTAACCGTTCTCATGTTTCAAATGACTACACCCAACTTTGGAATGAAATAATATGATGATTTAAACATTTTGTCATATAAACTTCTAAGATCAATACATGTAAATAAATCCTAATAAATGTTAATAAATTGCACAACATATTATTTTGACTATCTCGTTACTCTTTGTACATTTTTTGTATTGTAATATATTGATATTAGCTATTTAATATTGACTAAAACATCAATACTTGATTATGTAATTAACTTGGTGGATGGAAGAATTATGGGAAAGAAAAATGAGTAGAAATAATCTCTGCACACTTGGAGCAGGTCGGTCGGTCTCTGCAGTAACTAGGTTTGTTTTGTCGGGTTTGGAAAGTCTGAAGTTTTTCTTTGCTTTTCAGACGACAGTCTCTTCTTCTTCTTCTACAGTATTCACTGCGTACGGGCCTCTGTTGTATTAGCCACATCTCCTATTCATGCAGAACTCAATGTTAGTTTGTTTTTTTCCAAGACAGAAGCTGCTTTTATTTTTTTTCAGAGCCAAGTGTCATGTGTTGTCAAAGCAAGTCTCAAGTCACGTCTTCATTAGCATACTGCAAATCCAATAGGCTAACTATTAGTGTAAATAATGGTGTTGTTAACATTTTATGTGCATGTGCTATGCTGTGTTGAAACTAAACAAAATTGTCATCACAAACAACAGTGACATTATTTATTTACATTTACTTCCCTGTCGTTTCCCCTGTGTCTGTGGTTTGTCACAACAGGAGGAAACAGGATAAGGGCTGAAAGTTTTACAAGCTCTACAACCATGAAAAGCAAGAAGGCTGAGAAACTGAACTGTCTGTCTGTCTGTCTGTCTGTCTGTCTGTCTGTCTGTCTGTCTGTCTCCTCTGTTTCATTACAGTCAAGCATGGCACCTACACACAAGCAGCGGCCCATAAGACAAAAAGCCTTTAAAGACACAGGTCAGTTGGTTGCAGTGTGTGTGTTTGTGTCGGTTAAATGCAAGGGATACCGATGTGAAACAATGGCGGGAAAATTAAATTAAATATTAATTTAATACTACTGCTAATATAATAATAATAATAATTTATTACATTAATGGGAAAACGAGCTAAATATCGTCTTGATATTGTTTATTGGCGATCGCTCGTCAGTCACAGAGATCGTCTATCTGCATATGAACATTTTTCTTTTTGTTAATAAAGTTGTTTTGTTTGTTTTTTTACAGCTCAAACCTTTGAATGCAGAGGCCTAATATAAAATCCCTGGTGTGTGTCTGTGTGTTATACTTTTAGTCTTTAGGGAGTCAAGTGTCAAATCTCTTCAGGTTTGTGACTCAGCTCTGACTCGGGTCAAAGTCTCACGTGTCCGGCGTCAGTATTTACAGTAACTTTGATGTGAGCAGCGCTGCTCTGTTTTCCCCAGTGAGCAACAGCACCAGAGGAAAAAAAAAAAGTCATTTTTTCATTCTTTTTCACTTTGAGTTTGACCTTGTGCTTCACACGGACAACCGAGAACAGCGCTCCTCTCCGTTCGGCGTGTTCTAGGCTCTAGGTTGAACTTACAGTCTACTCGCAGGAAAACGGAGGCGAGTCTGCAACATGACTGTAGATACATGGTGACAGGCAACACTGAGTCACGACACTCACACAGCTAATGAATGCCACGACGAGAAATGTTACACCGAGTAAAATATCACTCAAGGTAACACCACATTCTATCACGGCTGGGTTTTATCTGACTGTCGGTGTGGAGGCTAACCTTTTATTTAATGAACAAACCACCGGGACCTTCAGTCTCTTTTTAAATCACTCTGTTCTTTGTAAAAAGTCAAACCTGTCCCACTTTCAATCCTGCTGGTTCAGGATAAGGACTTCTATTTAATATCAACAGCGTCTGACATCCACGGCTTCTTTACTTAAAATCATTTATAAAGCCCACAAATGACCTTCTCTAAATCGCTGAATTTCAACATCAATTTATTTCATGAACAAGTAGAGTCGGATTTAATTTACCCTGTGACGTGACGGTGGAGTGTGTGTGTGCGTGTGTGTGTGTGTGTGTGTCTATGTGTGTGTTCCTGAGGTCCTTACATGCGGCTGCTTTTTCAAGGCCAGCTCAAGGTTACCTTCCAGGAGCTGATAGGTAATGGGCTTCAGAAACAGCTGAATATCCGTCCTGCTAATATAAATAATAGATTACATTGTCCCTATAGATTCTGCATATATTTTCCCCTTGAACAGTGGCTTGATGGTGTTGCACATAAAGATCTGTGAGAGCAGCAGCCATAAGTCAGCCCAGAGGTGAACTGTTTAGATTAGGTGTTTATATGGACTGCTCTGCTTGTTTCCACTTGAGGGAATAAAGTGTTTTATTGAATATAGAAATCCATAGAGGAAAAGGTCGCTCTCTGCACATTTTGCTCGGGATGAAGATGAATAGTTTGCATACTGCGGGCTGTTGCATGCTCACGTGCTTAGTAACGATCTGTGCAAGCACCCGGAAAACGAAGGAGGCGATCAATCTGCGTTATGAGGCAGATGCGAAATGCGCGAAGCACCTGATCGAAAGACGAGAGGAATTTGTTTGTTTTTGTGGAGAAGCCGAGCTCTCCAAAAACCTGCAGATACTTTATTTGTCGTGGCTGCACTGCGACAAACGAGGCCGTAAAACCACACAGAGCGTGGCCGCAAATCACCTCCCGTGCCTGATTTTCTTTTCATGAACAAAGTGTAAACAGAAGAGCCCGTGCTTCTCTTTTTTTTCCACACTCCTCAACAACTGGGAGATAATAAATTCTGCACATAATTGTAACTAAATCTGTGAATTTAAATTTCCCTCGAGAGGAATTTACAGCAAACGGTACATATGCTCCAGATTTAGCATAAACCTCTTTTCCCCCTGAAATGTGAAACACACATTCAGTGCAAAAACACACAGTAGAGGGCTCAGATACTTGCATTAACAAAAACAGGCAACACACACACTAACACACAAAAAACATGATGTTGCAGGGGGAGAGCTTCCCCCACAGCTTCCTGTTCTGACCTCAGGAATTCTGCTGTTCCAACAGCCTGGTAAAAGCAATAAGGCAGGGACGTCAATGGCTGTCCAGAGGCCTGTCAATCATTCTGACTGACTGATTGGTATTCCCTGATGGTCATGGTTTGTGCGTCGGCATTCTCCAAATGCGACGCTGACTAGTTTGATTAATCGTTCCTGTCTGAGCGGTCGATAGCGGTGGACAACATGCAGACGAGGCCAGAGGAGCTCGTCGTCTTCACCTCGTCCACCTCAGGTCTGCTCTTATTGCTGTGACTCTGATTCAGATACAGACTGTGAAACAGTTCCTCAGTATCATGGTTTATATGCACTAACATTGCCTAAGTCAACACTGCACCAGCGGCAGCAGAAGCTGATTCTATCATCAATCATCCAACTGATTAGCTTTGTGTCTCGTCAGCTTGTTAGCCAGCTAGCTGCAGTAGCTTACCATCACTGTCTACTGCAGAAATCAGAATGACTTCATGTTCAGGCCTTAAAGGCGCAGTTTCATCCATCAAAGGCAAAACACGCACTGTAGGATGTTTACTAAAAAGCAACATACATGTGGACCAATGGTCACCAACGTTTTCCAAGCAACGATCCATCATTTCTTAACCTTATCGATACAATGCATTTTCCTGCTCCTTCTCAATAAAGACCTTCATGTGATTTGCTTCAGATCTTTAAATGTGAAAGAGCAGCAACAGGAAGTGATATCTTAACTCTGATTAGTGAGAATTAACAAATTACCTACAACAGAAGGTGCAATGAGTTGGCAGAAAGCACACTAGCTTGTTTAGCTACTGAAACTAGCAATAGCTTTAGCATTAAGGATGTCAGTGTTTTTGCAGTTTGAATTTTCTCAAGCTCCAACTCCTGTTTTAAGAGGCTAAAATAAATGTGACCCTTCAGACTATTTACTTTTACTTAAGTCCTTGTTGCACTGCAATAAAAAAACAAGCAAATGTGTCATTAATCTTAAATCAGTTTCCTTTGAAAATGCTTATTTGAGCTCAAATTTGCCTTTTTTCCCCAAAACAGTGACAGTGTTCTGAAATGAGGCTGGTCCCTCGTTTTGTTCAAAAAGTTGAGATGTTCCAGCATCAAGGGAAATGATCTCACCTTCCTGACACTTTCTTTCACCTGTCTTGACAGAGTTCACAGATTCAAACCTGAATACAAGATTAAAGGTTTTGTTGAGATGAACGTTTCCTTCAGGTCCGGTCTCAATCTAAATTCTCAGCTCTACTCTCCTGCCTCTTTGATGAATAATAGGAGCAGGAACCGAGAGAGAGAGAGAGAGAGAGAGAGAGAGAGAGAGAGGAGAGGGGGAGGAGAGAGAGAGAGAGAGAGATATGTGCGAGCATTAAATGTGTATTCATCAGGTCTGGCCCCGGCCATTGACAGGCTAATCAATGTTTAGTAATAAGGCTGAATGTGGAATGAGGTGTGGGGGGTCCGGGTCGGGACGGAGGGGAAAGAGATATCAATTAAGCAGGGAACTGCAGAGTCCAGGCCCGAGGAGCTGAGACGGCAATATCCCGACTCTGGTTCATTAACTAAACAGTGTGTGCTGAATGCAAAACTCCTGCAGCCACCACCCCCCCCCCCCCCCCCCTCCAATACCACCACCCATCCCAACTCTAAACGGCTGCCATAGTCAATGGAAATGAGGGAGTCGCTGCAGCAGGTAGAAAAACGCTTTTGATAGTTCACATAATGAAATATCTGAGAGGCCGCGCAGGGAAATAATATCCGCACGTGACGCAATAAAGCAAAACGTGCAAGGCGCCCGCAGGTAGGCGAGGCAAAGCGGGGGCCCCCGTACTGGTTTCCAAATTACACTGAGAGATATTTGCATACAATATGCATTCAGTGTAAACTGGGAAGAAAAAAAAAACAGCAGGTAAAAGTAAATAGGCTCATTCCCAGTTTGCAGTTTGTTCCCACAGAAAAATAAACGACAGCAGCTGTTTGGGCTCCACTGCTGCTCCACTATACCTCAGAGGATTTTCTTATTCCACTACATTTATTTGATGACTGTGGTTTTAAGATTCTACATACAAAACATGTGTTCAGCTTATAGTATTGGTTATTTTACTGGACTGTCAGAAACTTTTACACAGGAGGCTTACAGTATGTAGGGCAGAGATATTCTAGTTCTTCTATTCATCACTTTATTTTCTGTATTTATTCAACTTTCACTAAGTCAGTTTGTTGGTGTTGACATTAAAGCTCTGCTCCCAAAATAGATTTCAACTACCCAACAGTATATATAGAAGTTAAAGGTGCACTCCCGCAATTTACTGTGGTGTAACATGAGGTTTTGGGGAATTGAAAAAGACAGAAAAATGTTCCAAACTGATGCAGCAGACTGATGCTTCACTCCCTAGTTTGGATGGAGTTTCAGAAACTCTGCATCATACGATTCCCACAATGCAACTCGATTGCATTTTTCATTTTCCCCACCTGCCACGTAAAAATCCCAAATCTTTCATTCTCAGGATTATTTCCTCAGTCTTAAAGCTTCTCCAGAGCAACAGAAGACACGATGACACTGTTTTCACTTGTAAACTAATTTTGTAAAATAAGTGGAGTGTCCCTTTAAAAGTAGTTAACTCAACCAGCTACATTAACATATTCTAATGTATTAATGCATCAGTAAGAAGTATCCAACATTAAAAAAAATATTCTAATATAACTGACGGGATCTTGTTACTTGCTGATGCTCAGAATTCAACACTTGCTTTTACAGTGTTTTTTGCAACATATTAATTAAAGGACTGGTCTTCTTCCACCACTGCGCGTCAGTCGTCATGCAAACACACAAGTTAGTCTAAAAGTGTTGACTTATCATGTGAGTGAGTGATTCGCTTGTGGTCTGAACCCTGTGAGCTCAACATGCCCCCCCACCCCCCAAAAAAAAACCTGCTGCTAATATTTATGATCCCTGGGGAGCAATTTAAAGCCCGTGAAGGGCAGTGACACTTTTTCACTCTTTGTTAAATGCATTTCACCTTGTTGATGATGCATTAGACGTCTCAGAGTGGCCCGGAGCCAGATAACCGCCAGAGCCACCCGTCCCTCTTCTCTAGCTGCCCTCCATCTTTAGACACAGTCCTTGAACCTCTCGTCGCCTGTTTGTTCAACTGTTGTTTGTTTTTTGTTCTTCAGCGTCGTTTGATAGTTTTCTTAACTTTTAAGATGAAGGTGAATGTTTTTACTGCGACAAAATGCCTCCATCAGCTGTTACTGTCAAACCTGAACACTAGACATGACCCTCGTCATGGTTCACAAGCACCACAAACATCAAACCAGCCCTGAAATTCACTATTCAACCAAAACCAACCGCTGCTGAGCCCCTTCATCCACATTCACCCAACAACACCAGCTGACAGTGACACCGACCAAAACAGCGGGCAACATCCCCCCTCGAGCATCCAGTCGCACGGCGGCGTAACCATTATTCCATTACTCCCCTCCCACTGCTGCGTACATTTCTTTTTTTATTTTCAGAATTCAGACGTGCTTGAATGATTCTGTGGCCAGACACGTCGTATTCTCAGACTCTACTTCTGCCTCGGCTGCAGCCAGACATATTTTTACATTTTTTTTTTTTTTTTTCTCCTCCCTGGTGTACCCATGTTGATTTTGAGGTCATCTCCAGGTCCCCTCCCTGCTGGAAGCAACGTTTTACTCATCCCTGCTGCCTCCAAAGTTGCCTATTCATCAAGGCCCCCCCCCCTCACATGCTGCGTTTGACTTATCTCTTGTTTCTCCTTCTCTTTTGGACTCAGCTTAGATGTACGTCTAGTGCAGCGGCTGCAGCAGAATGAATTGCTGTTAATCGATTAATGGATTGCTTGTAATGAAAGAAGAAATTACAACACAGCTGATTGTGTTATTGAGCCGCTGAGGCACAATGAGATGAGGATTTTCAGAAATGAAAGACTCTGTATGTAAAAGGCTGAAGAAAAAAACCCAAAAAGATTGAAATTGTTCACATTTCAAATCCATCTGTCTGCCGCACACCGACTGACGTGACCCACACAAGCTTAAACATCACAGTGCATGTGCATTTGTTATTGTGAGCAGCTGTAAACAAGAGCAACACCTTAAATGCAGAAACATGTGCAGCTCTGCCAGTCTACTTCTCTCCCCACATGCCTGTTGACATTCTGGAGAAGCACGTCATGACCGCAGCCTGCCCACTAGTGGTCGCTGTTTGCACCTCAAACACACGCACACACACACACACACACACACAAACACACACACAAACACACACAATCCAGCCTGGATTTCAATGCGACTCAGTTCAACTCACTAGTGCGTGCAGGCAGGCGTGCACATGAGCAAAAAAACACACTCAACCCAAAGGCAACTTTGACAAGATTTCACCTGGGTCCTCCCCCCTCCACCCCCCCACCACAAGACTTCTGAAAGGAGCTCTAATTTTAAAAGCAATAAAAATGCAAATTTCAGTTTCATCAAATTCCACACAAATTACATACACGTCATTTTTTTTTCCACTCATGAGGTCCATGTCATGCCTCTGCTTACCTGAAGAACACTACCGTTTCCCACAAATAGATCCCCAGCGCGTTTAGTCGGCACATTTTTGCCAGTCTCATTTTGTTTGGAGAGGGGGGGGTGACAAGGTGTTGCGGAAGGGGAGGGGAGGAGGGAGGGGGGGTCACACTCTTGAGAGGATGAATTCCACTCAAGAAAAAAAAAAATCCCTTTAGTGGTAGAAAAGGAGGAGGAAGAGGAGGAGAGGGGAGGGGGGGTTGTGGTTATGGTTTATGACCTCCAAGGTGAGCCAAAAAAAAATGTTCCGCTTAATATGTGTATGAGTGTGTGTGTGTGTATGTGTGTGTGTGTGTGTGTGTGTGTGTGTTTCAGATCCCAGAGTCGCCGCTGCCGAGCCGCGGGATGCTCATGACCTCACCGGCCATGAAATCATGCTTGTGTCCGCTCTCGCGCCTCCAGAGCTCCGTGGGAAGAAAAAAAAAATCCACAAAATCCACCCCGAGATTGTGCTCAGGACCACGGACAGGGGCAGGCAGAGACACCGGTGGGGCTGCGGGGAGGAAGCTCGTCCAGGTTTTTTGGCTTGGTGGGGGAGATGAGGCGTAAGCGGGTGGTGGGACAAGGGATTGGAGGAGGAGCATAAAGGAGGTAGGGGGGGGAGGAGGATTGGCGGTCACGGAGAGGAGGTTAGCAGCTCACAGGCTGCTGTTAATTGACACACAATTACACCCAATTACTCTTAAGTCCAGTCTGTGCGATCCACAGCGGTGACCGGGGAAATCAGACATATTCCTTAAGTGGTGGAGGAAAAAAAAAGAATCACGGGCTGTTTTGGCTGCTGCGTCTCACTGTCTCCAGAGCTCTGGCAAACTGTGCATGTGCGTTATATTCCCCAATTCCACTCACGGAATAGACCCGCGCGGAGGAGTGCTGCTTCTCAGATCTGCAGGGTTTTCTCTCACATGCATCCCAGAGGCAGCCGGAGCGTCGCTCTGGATCCGTGCGTATCGGCTGTTGCGGGACTCCCGGCGCTGCTGCTCAGAGAGGGAGGTCTGCAGGTAGAACAAGTCTGTATCCTTTTCTTCCTCTCCCTCTCCTTCTTCTTCTTCTTCTTTACCTCCTCCTCCTGCTGCTGCTGCTGCTGCTGCTTCTCTTCCTTCTTCTTCTCGTAGTTGTCTCCCAGGGGCGAGTAGTAGTAGTAGTGGCACTTGGCGCTGCAGCAGCACGGCTCAGCTACTCCCATTGTCTGGTGGTGGTCAAGTTGGAGACGCACCGGCGGCCGCTGCTGCTGCGCTCCGCATCCGCTCCCATCCGGGCACCGCTTCCGTTAAAAAGAGAGAAATAAATCATTCCCCCCCTCCCGCGTCAAGAGGTGAGAGTGTTATAATAACGTGCAGACCTGCGTGTCGGACTGATGTGGACCTTCTTCCATGGCAGGAGAGCGGCAACGACAGTGGTCCGTGCCCGGCGCGCACACACAGACACACACACACGCGGAGGTACAGTACAGACAGCAGAGCCTGGCTCGGTGCGCTCCGACACTGTATTTTCTTGCTGCAGTCATTTAGCAAACTCCAAAAAACGCACCTCGCAGTGGATAGACACGCCCACAGGATGCTGTCATTGGCCCAGCGTAGTCCTGACGCCCGTCGCTGATTGGCCGGCAGAGGTGTCACTAGCTGGACATGATCTCTGCCCCTTACGCATAGATTCCCCGAGGAAAAATCACTGTAATAAGAAGTTAGTGTTGAGTTTAGTCTGACCTCACAGCCCTGTGGTATTCTTAAAGAGATATATGATGAGCCCGCGGTCTCAGCAGAGAGTCTATTGTGATCTTACGGCTCAAACTCAGAGGAAACTCGCAGTGCTTCACATATGGCAAGAAAAAGGGAAAATAAGATCAATTAAAGTAGAACTAAATGAATTCATATAATCTGAAAACATTAAGAGAAATAAGAGAAAATGAGTAAAAGTTCCAGTGCAGTAGAGAATTGCTCCAAATGTAACAAACTAAAAGTGTAATACAAAATATTTTTTATGGTATAATCATTATTGAACTTGAATTTTTATTGTGAGACTATTATATTATCATTATCATCATTATTATTATTATTATTATTATTATTATTATTATTATTATTATTATTATTATTATTATTATAGGCTTATTGTGTCTGTGGTGCTCGACATGAGTGATTAATATTCAGTGATATCTCATTAGAATCAGGAAACTGACTGTTACAGATGTTACATCATCATGCTTTAGGGTGTGACATCATCACATAAGGACTCACTGTGAACTGAGGAGTTGTTTTTTTTAATCTCCCATGGTATTGCTAGTCTTTTTCTTTTTCTTTTTTTTTTTTTTTTACATTGTTTCTGTGTTCATTTAGTTTTAGTAATTTAATTTCCAGAAGAGGGACAGTACATTATTCAGGAAAAAGAGTAACGATTACATTGAAGACAAACATAGAAAACAGATTTGACAGCCTGTAGCAGGTGTAACATGCTGTGTGTAACATCGTTGTCATCTGCTATCTGTTTTTATTTTGGTCTGTTTCCTCTCCAGCACTAGATGAACCAAAGAGCAGTGATGTGAGTCTGTCTGAGGCTTTGCACCAGAGCGAGTTAATCTTAATTACTGCTGGTCAGGCTGCCACCAAAGCTGGTATGTGCTGTGTGGTCTCCAGAGGATGAATCCTAATCTGGTGTTTCTGTCAGCTGATGTTTCCCTCCTGGTAACACTGAAGAGGCGTCACATGACGGCTTCAGCGACACTTAACTCCACCACCACCATCAGGAAACAATTGAATTAAATTGACTGATTCATGCTCCCCAGAGGATGAACCCTTGTGGCATGATGGTTTTGGGTTTGTCCGTCCCATTCTTGTGAACGTGCACATCTCCGTAACGCCGCGAGGGAATGTCTTCAAATTTGGCACAAACGTTCACCTGGACTCAAGGATGAAGTGATTGGATTTTGGTGGTCAAAAGGTCAAAGGTCAAGGTTATGGTGACCGCACAAAACACGGTTTTGGCCATACCTCAAAACTTCACGTAGCAATAATGACAAAATTATATGACTCTTGATAAACAGGGATGTAACGTGAAACTAGTCTAGAGCGGCGGAGGGATACAACAGTGAGGCGGTGATTCTAGTGAGTTTTACTTTTTTTATTGAACAAAAACAAGACATAAATAACCAGAACACAAAGCAATAAACACAGATCAGACTTAACACACAGAGTCGCACTAAACACACACACAATGAACACAGACACATCACTCTCACAGAACAGTGACTGTGTGGATATTCTTATCTTGTATGATGTCACCGTAATATTACTGTGATACTCTAATAATGTCGTCTGTGATAGCACTGTTGCACTTTCTATTTCTGCACACACACACACACACACACACACACACACACACACACACACACACACACACACACACACACACACACACACTCTTTCTCCTCAGGACCGTTTTGTCCGAAGTGTCCGCTGGAACGTGACTCTGATTCCAATGCCCACAGGCACTGAGAAACAAACACACACACACACACACACACACACACACACACACACACACACACACACACACACACACGGCTGCTGAATATGGATATGATGTCTTCATTAGTGTAAAGGGGAAGCTGCTCCTTCTTCAAGGTTTCTACCTCAGATTCAGGAAAGACACAGATGAAATAATAACAAATGACTAAACACACACACACACACACACACACACACACACACACACACACACACACACACACACACACACACAGTATTTCATACTGTATATCCAGAGATCATGGCATGACAACACACACACACACACATAAACTGCATCTGATCGCCACGTCACAGGTTAATGTAACAAACACTAAATGTTCATATGCAGGGATGAAAAAAATAAAAAAAGATCCAACAATATTGTGGATAAAATGCAACAAATAAAAAAGTGAAACAATATCTGAGATTTTTCTTTATTTTCATGTCGTTTTATAAAGACTGTTTTACAGTTTTCTCGAAATTGCTCCCAGACAGAATTTAAATATTATATTTTTATGACTTTCAGCAGAAGAATTTCATGACATGATCAAATTATTCCACAGATCTATTATTTAAGTTTTTATAGTCAGAGCTTTCTGCCATTTAATGCATAACATTTGTTAAAAGCATCAGTTTTATTAAGGCTTTATTAAGGCTTAAAGCTCGGCGCCGGCGACAGTCAGGCATCATGTTTTCAGGTTGTGCATCCGTCCGTCCCATTCTCATGAACGCAATATCTCAGTATCACCTTGAAAGAATCTCTTCAAATTTGCCAAAAATTTCCTTTTGGACTCAAGGATGAAGTGATTAGAATTTGGTGGTCAAAGGTCAAAGGTCAAGCTCATTGTGCCCTCTCCAAATATGTTTTTGGCATCTTGAATGCGATATCTCAAGACCGCCTTGAGTGAATTTCTTCAGGTTTGGCACAAACATTCACTTGGACTCAGAGATGAACTGATCAGATTTTGGTCAAAGGTCAAAGATCCTGTGACCTCACAAAACAACATTTTTGGCCATAACTCAAGAATTCATACGATAGATAGATAGATAGATAGATAGATAGATAGATAGATAGATAGATAGATAGATAGATAGACAGATAGATTCCTTTTCTTATTCAGTCTTCTTTGTTCGTCACCATAACATGAGCAGAGGACCAACATGTACTGACTCACCAACAGGACTTGCTCTTCTTTTTATAATTCAGTGGAAAGTGGGAAGTGAAAAGTGGAATGCAAAGGAAACATGATGAATATTTAAACCATTATGGCTCTTTATGTAAATCCAGAGGAAAAGTGCTGTGGTGGTTATTTATAGTGACAGCAGACTGTAATTGGCTTCGGTGGTTGTTTGGAGTGGGTCGACCCACCCGCCTGACCTAGTGCCGCAGAAGGTGGAACACGTGGAGGAGGGTTGGGACGGCGAGGAGCAGCTCAGACAAGACCAACAGCTGTGAGACCGGAGGGCTGCAGGTTCACATCCCTGATGGAAAAACTGTCGATACACAAAGTGCCTTTCTCCAGGCAACATTCATTTTGTATCTGAAGCCTCAGGCTGCACGAATACTCCCAATAAAAATGTATTTGACGTTTTCATGTCCTCTCAAACTGCTTTTGAATAAACAGCTGCAATTAAATGACAGATAATTTACTGGGAGATGAAGACGGCCAACAGTTTTTGACTGGAAAAAGGAAAATCCAGTTTATTAGCCTACTACTTGTCTTACTTAAAGGTTCCATATTGTCCATGTGTAGTGTGATTATAGATCAGGTCTAGCTTCTATATTAATACTGTGAAAGTATCAAAGCCTCAGTCCACAGAGAAATGCACACAGCCTGTATTCAGAAACTGAGCCTTAAAACCAGCCGTCAGGACTTCTGGAACTTTGTGATGTCACAACAAAGCAGTCACCAAGCCCCGCCCACCTGGACCCACCATCCAAACCTTGCAGGATTTCGTTTCTCTGACTGTTTTTACCTGAAATCTGCTATATTTTTATTGGATCACTCAGTAAACAGGCAGCCAATCAGAAGAGAGGCTCAGAGCCTCCTCTCTTCTGATTGGCTCACCGACCTGTTGTTACTAGAGCTCCAGAGAGAAGCCTGAGAGGAGATGTAAAACTACTTTAAAACTACTTCTTATGGATCAATACTTTAAACAAAACATTGTTGCATCTTAAAAACCTGAAACATTCCTCTAGAGGCAACATTTCTCAAACCAATGTTTTTTATTGATGTTGTTATCTTCAATTAAAAGTTGCCAATCATGCCTGTGAATGGATTTCATTGATTTGTTGATTGTGTTGCTCAGGGTGTGAGTGTGAACTCAGGAAAACATCTGCCTTGTTTTTAATGCAAAACTTTATTGATCTCTGTAAAAGCAATATTTTGGCTCCGTGGAAGCGGCACCCGTTAAAAAAAGACACACATGTAATATTTATGTGCCTGTTTGTGAATTCAAGTACAGTATATTTAAAGTTTCAATTCAATTTTATTGGGGCAACATTTTATATAGATGCAGATGAAAGTACGAAACGTCAAAACAAAAAAAGCAAAAATATACAGAAAGAGAAAAGAAGAAAAAGGCAATAAAAAAAAGACAATAGTGACTAAACACAGAAACACATCAACACAGACAAATAGTATGTGAAGTCTAAAATTGCAAAGACACTGGTGTAAAAAGTTTGCAGCGGAGTGTGATTGAAGTCCAGGGGTTGTTGTGGTCTACTGGGAACACTGGTGATGGAAGAGTCTGACAGCAGCAGCACAAAAGACCAGCTGTTCTACACAACTGTACTGTA
Organism: Seriola dumerili; assembly: GCF_002260705.1. Classification (NCBI taxonomy): domain Eukaryota; kingdom Metazoa; phylum Chordata; class Actinopteri; order Carangiformes; family Carangidae; genus Seriola; species Seriola dumerili. The sequence continues at coordinate 12,692,544 of NW_019174586.1, forward strand.
TCAGTCCTGTGTGTATTTACCCATATGTTCATTTGCATTGTGTGTTTTCCTGCTCAGAAGAATCATTTACTCTCCCACAAAGTATCATCGGATGAACTGCTGAGTTTGCTGCTGGGAGGCGAGCTGACGTTCAACGCCAGACCTGCAGTCTCCTAACGAGAGCAGCGTCTCAGCAACATTTTATCTGTTACTAAAAGGTCCTCGTGTCCACTCCCAGACTTCAGAGGGAGACTCGGGGAAAGGCCTGAACTCGAGCATTTTTCATATCAGAGCAGATAATCGATGGCTGCTATAGGAGGCAGCGCTGTAACGCTCAGTGTCACAGGAAGAGCGGAGGAGATGTGAAATGGATCCGTTGTGGTGAGAAGATAAAACTACAGTACGAGGGTGACACAACAGCAAATCTCTCTCTCTCTCTCTTGTTATTAAGTTTATACACTCGAACAGTTATTTGATTCATGACGAAGAAAATCACAATATCACACATCCAACAACAGTGCCCTTTTCCTTGCTGAGCAGATCAGATTAAATGTTTTATATGAAGTGGATTTAGCCAAATAAAATATACACAGACAAAATGCAGCTCAGTGTTTGTCTGTCCGAACCACTATCTAGTATTTATATGACAAACTCATCTCTAATTACAATCTTTCTCTCTGCAGCTCCATGACTTTCTTTTTGTTTTATACTTCACATTCACATCCATACTTACTACTATAGTCCATTCATCCATTAATTATACCACTTATCCTTTGAGGGTCACAGGGGTGGGGGGCGGTTACACCCTGGACAGGTCACCAATCCATCACAGCTCCATATTTTCTTCTTCTTCTGTGTTTTATTTGAAGTGTTGATCCTTGAGAAGATATATTTATGGTTTTAAGAACCAAAAACTATCTCAGTGTAGTTTTACATCTCCTCTCTCAGGCTTCTCTCTGGAGCTCTAGTAACAACAGGTCAGTGAGCCAATCAGAAGAGAGGAGACTCTGAGCATCTCTTCTGATTGGCTGACTGTTTTCTTATTGATCCAATTAAAATATAGCAGATTTCAGGTAAAAGAAACCAAATCCTGTAAGGTTTGGATGGTGGGTCCAGGTGGGCGGGGCTTGGTGACTGCTTTGTTGTGACATCACAAAGTTCCAGAAGTCCTGACGGCTGGTTTTAAGGCTCAGTTTCTGAATACAGGCTGTGTGCATTTCTCTGTGGACTGAGGCTTTGATACTTTCACAGTATTAATATAGAAGCTAGAGCTGATCTATAATCACACTACACATGCACTGAGACCTTCAGACTATATGGGACCTTAAACAACCACAGACACTGACCAGCAATTGTTGTATTTGAATACTTAAAGCAAAACATACCAACCAACAGAAAATATCGGAGCGTGACTCACACTCTTGATCTGAATCCAGCCACACAAGTGAACAGGTAAATAAACGCGTGCAGCCTAAATAAATAATAAACAACACAGACAAAATCCACATTTTGGCTCCTACATTCAGAATGACAGAAGTTTCAGAGCATGAACGCAGCATCACGTCACATGGGAGGGAGGATAAAGATAAGACAGATTTACGGTTGTATGATTACAGAGTTGGTCATGTTAGGGTTAAAATACTGTGCATTGATAATATACTGTAACACCACATCAGTTCAATTTTGTTTCAATTACATCAAATGAACCGTCTTCATCTTTGTGTCCGTATTTGTTTTGTTTTCAGGTGCGTGACATGAACGCTCTCTACAAGTCAGAAACTCATAATTACCATAATTCCAGTTTGATGTGAACATAGCACAAGGCCCTACACACACACACACACACACACACACACACACACACACACACACACACACACACACCTTTTCAATTACTGTGGCTGATGAGACCTCTGCTGTGAATGAAGCATGGTGGAGCTTTGCTGGGAATTACGTCCCCCCAGTCTGTAATAAACCTTTTTCACAGAAGTCAGTTTGACATGTCACAGTAGGAAAAATCACAGGTGTAAATAAAACACTTATTGATCACTGTATTTCATTTACCTGCTTCAGTTGCAAGGTCCTGCTTTTTTGTGTTGCGCTGCCATGGCGTAATGCTAAACAGAACAGAGCAGCGTTAATGTCGTTAGCGACCGAGGCTACCTGTGCAGGATCTTAACTGTTTCACCATCACCCACAAGTTACTGAAATTCTTCAAGCCTGCAGGATGTGTTCAGACAGAGCAGTTTTTTTTTTTGCAAACTCAATTTGTGCCCCTCATGTCTTTGCATTGTCTTTGTACGGTTTATAATCCTGCTGTGTGCTCCATGTGAACACACCTTCAGAGAGGAGGTCTAGCTGACGGCGTATGAAGTGACTTCTCTAACTTTCTAAATGCATTTTGTGTCATTTTTTTTTATTAACAAAAAGACAACATGCGTTTCTTTTAGCCACGGAAATGATCATTACCTCACTTTAACCAACTAGTTTTAGTTGCATAACCTTTGTTCTCAATCCTAACGACCTCGAGGACTCTCATTTGAATTCATCAGCGAGGTCACCAAGAGGGAACATACAATAAGACAGAAAACACCAGAACTAAGAATAGATTTAGAAGAAGTGACACTGCTGTCCTCTGCTCATTTGTTGAGTGTGTGTGTGTGTGTGTGTGTGTGTGTGTGTGTGTGTGTGAGATGCCTTTATAAACACAGTGATGTTAAATCGCCTGCACTTTGACAGAACAGTGTTTTCCTTCATCAAACACGAGCCAGTCACGACCCGCTCACCACCTCTCTTTAAACGTTGATGCTGTTTTTCTTCTGCTCCTTGTTCCGTCAGCGACAACCTGAGCTGCTTTATTTTCCTTTCGTACTCTAGTTTTCATTTTGTAAATTGTCCTACAGCTCATTAATTTATCAGGTAACTGTTAAAAAAAATGAGAAAACTGCCCTAAAATAAAAGATGTTAATAACCAGCATTACTGTGACGTACCTCGCAGTTCTCAGCCCGTTTGTTTGTTTGTTTGTTTGCTGCATGTTTCTTCTCTTCCTGTGGATAATTGGCCGAGGAGATGACGTGACACGATGTTCAGATATTTTCAGCAGCTGTTTGGAGTTTAGCAGCAGAAAACTGTTTCAGTGATCCTAATTAGATTTTGGTTCCAATTCTTCAGAGGAAGGACTGAGAGTCACACACACACACACACACACACACACACACACACACACACACACACACACACACACACACACACACACACACACACACCAGCAGATAATATAAAAGAATATCATGAAGCCTCAACACCGGGTGGGTTATGTGAAGAGGTTTATCTACGTGTTGTACTGAAATGAAATACCTCAGAACTGCTGTGGGTTACACCTGTGAGCGTTTCCTTTCAACCTCTGCTGTTTCACACTCTTTCCTCAACCAGCTTTAAAACTGATGTTCTTCAGGGGGGAGAGGCTAACCAGCAGAGAAAGGTGAGTCTTTCACCTAGTTTGACCCTTCACTTTGAACTGTCAGTGCTTTACAGGATGAAAAAAAGAAAAAAAAGCTCATTCTTCTTCATTATTCTTTGGAAACACTGTGAAAAGGCAGCAGAGAGGGAGAGCAGAGCAGCTGGGTTTTAACTTGGTCCTGCAGTTCCTCTAACAACCACTAAAGTCTGGCTCCAACAGTGAGTCAGTCTCCATAGACTCCCATGTTAAAATGTCCAACTTTACAGCAGAAATAAACATGTTTACAGCCTGGTACAAAACAGTTTTGGCCTCTAGAGCTAATTTCGTCCTTCATGACACCTGTTTATATAACTCACCTGTTTACATTTTATTAAGGACTAAAGTTATGTAGAATTGCCAAGATGGCGACGGCGGAGCAGCTCACTCCGAGCTTCAAAATCGCTCTTCAGAAACCTGTGGGTGACGTCTGGGAGAAACTACTCGCACAGTGCACCAACGTTGGTATTTAGCTACGTATATGTGGGGTGGGTAAACATGAAAACAGCTCCAGTCTACACGGCTCTCAGCTGTTAGCTGTTAGCCGTTAGCCTCTGACAAGGTGAAGCTGCTGACTGGCCTGAGCTTCTGCTCTCCTCTGATACTTGCCAGGCATCATCACATTGTAAATGTCCTCGTATACCCCCCCACCCCCCATACACACACACACACACACACACACACACTCATTCAACCTCAACCTTGAGTTATGGCGTGGCCGCCACTGGCAATCACATTAAGAGGCACATTTCTTCATATTCACACAGGGGACCACATTTAGCAATCTGCTTAATTTAGCCAGACTGATGAATTGTACTGCCACACTCTCAGTCTACCTCTCTCAACCCCGTCTCTCTCTCTCTCCCTTTCCCCTTCGCCCCTCTCTCTCTCTTTCTCTCTCTATCTCCATCACCAAATCTCTGCCTCCCTGTCTTTTATCTTCGTGTCCCTCGGCCCCTGCTCGTCTTCTTCTCCGCCGTGCGTCAGCCGCTCTGTCCTTGAGACGGCCGGCTGCTTCTCTCCACGGTTGGTTGAAATGTCAGACAGCCAGAATGACCTGCAGCTATACCTGCTTTCTGCTACCTGCTCCTCACCAGCCGAGCAGGGGGGGTGGGGGGGTGGGGGGGTAGCTCAGGTGTGGAGCTCGAAATGGAGCCATTCAGCATTCAGCTGCTGAACATCCACAGCAGAGCTCACGATGTGCTTTGTAAGATCACAAAACAAGAAGATACAAACTGATGAGATCAAACAAGAAGCAGACGAAGGAGAAATACTGATTCATTTACAGTTATCAGGATCATAGAAGGTGTTTGTGTCGAAAGATTTTTATCTGAACACTGACCTTTTCAGCTGCGCGCCTGGTTTTTTTTTACAAAAGGAAGGATTTCAGACTGTGGATGTTTGTTTTGTGAGCCTGAGATGCTGGTGGTCGTCTCGCTGATCAGATGATCTGGTACCGGCTCGATTTACCGTCACACATCATGTGACAGTGATGCCGGCCTCAGACCCACAGACTAATTTCCAATGTCATTTCAGATCATGAGAGTTTTTCTCATCCGTCATCTGGATCGTTTGGTCTGAGGAGATCGTCCAAGATTCTTCAGTCAGTCTTTTTTTCGTCTCAATGTTCTGATAAAAACAAACATATTTAATATCATATCATCAGTTTTTAGTCTTGGCTAAAAACAGGCAGCAGCAAACTGAGTGATAGTGAGCACGGAGGCGACTCTGCAGAGGAGCAAGAATGTGAGTGGTTTGGTTGTGAGGCCGGCGTTAAATACATGAGCGAGACAAGGAAAGTCCGAGCAGTCATTTTAGGGGCAGATCGTGACGATTATAGAGTTGAGTTAAACTTTATGAAAAAAAAAACTTTCAGAGAGCAAAAAAAGTCTAGAAGAAAAAAATTTCTTCCTGTAAATTTCCACCAGGAGCATGATGGGAAGTAATCTCAAATGCTGATCCTGCAGGACCCCAAGTCTTTACAGAATCATATAATGTGAGACTAAAAACTCTTTAGTCTTTAGATGTCAGACTTTAGTCTTTTCAAAGTCTTCTAGTGGATGGTCGAATAAAGAGTGAAAAGACTGAATCTTCCAACAAATTTGGTTCTTTGTGCAGCAGCACTGCAAACCAGGAACTTGTGATGATTACTGGAGTGATGATGTAACATCTGAAACGATTAAAACACGTAAATAAACTAAGATTGATAGATATGAAAGATAAAAAGTTAGTTGCAACAAATAGAAGTGGAAACGAGTTCCACTTCACTCAGGAAACACCAAACACGGAGGATAGTTTTATAAGCAACACGCTTCCTTAAAGTGACCGTCGTCGTGTTGGACCGCTCATCAGTGGTGAGCTGCTCCGTCATGATGATGAGGCGCGTTTCAGCTGCTGACTTGCAGCTAGTGAAGCTGCTAATTACTGATGAGCAGCACCTGTCAGCTGCTGCTACAAATCACCTCTGCTCCTCTGCCTTTGTGCTTTAATGATCCTGCATTTATCTAAACGTTCCTCCAACAAACCAGGAGGCTGACTGATTATTTACAGTTCGGTCACTTGTAAACGGTCCGAGTCTGTGGTCATGGAAGTCTGCTTAACACCGAAGCCGACATGCTGCACATTACCTGTGGCGAAGGCTCAGCAGTTGCAGTTTGTTGCGTCTCCGCAGGTGAAACCTCATTGGAAAAGACGTTTTTACCGCAGCGTGCACATTCTGTTTCTACTGCTCATCGACGACAGCAAACAAAAATGTGGAAAAACGAAACTGCTTTAAGTGAAAACATGAACTATAACGTTAAAATCTCCATCTCTTAATATCTCACTTATTGGTAAATAAAAGCTCCCGCTCTGGTGTTGGATCGCTGCCCCACAGCAGCACATCTGCCCATGTGTGAATGCAGCGAAATGCTGTGAATGTCCTCGTTGAGGTACAACAAGTACAACAGCCGCAGCAGCGCAGTCGGTCAAAGACAAACTGTCCTCTAATGGGGACTGAAAACAACGGCTGGATCTCAAGGGGGACATTGTGGTCCTTTGTGTAACATTCAAGACAGAAATACCTGCAAGGGAGAGTTTATAATGACCTCAGCTACAGAAGTCGACAGCGAGAGGATTTAAAATAGTTAGTGTCTTTATATTTGTATAAAAACTAGAATTACCGCCTCGCGGTTGTTAAATATGAACCATTTGTGTCAAATTTTGTCATAATTGCTGCGTGAAGTCATGAGTAATGGCTAAAAAGTGTTTTAAGAGGCCACACTGACCTTGACCTTTGACCTTTTGACCACCAAACTCTAATCAGTTTGTCCTTGCGTACAAGTTCCCTCAAGGGAACAGTCAGCACAGGCGTGCAGGGTGAGGAGGCTGCCGGCGCTAGCACCGCTAACGTTAGCCACGATCCACAAACCGACATGACGTCGTCGTTGCGGTCCTGATTACATTGTGCTCAGATTTGACGGTTTTCTAAATGTTTTCTGACTAGCCGAGAGAGGAGGAGCATCCAGAGAAATTATAGAGCTTAACTTGTCCTGCAAAGGGGAAAAGGCGTGACAGGCTGAGGTCTGCGGTGACTGGCCATGAGCAGCCTCAGCGGGTCAAAGCAAACGTAGCTGAAGGTAAATATTATTCATGATCCCTTTTCCAAAGCATCACCTTTACCACGGCCCCATTTTTCATCGTCAATGTTCAAGTCTTGGACTTTAAAAAAAAAAGAAAAAAAGAAGTGATGTGACCTTTATTTCCAACCTTTAAGCGCCGCTGACCCAGTTTCAAAATACTTCATCCCTAAAAAACAAAACAAAACAAAAAAAAAAACCAGACCTCAGATCTTCTTCCTCACTTTCAGGTGAGAGGGAAGCGGGCGAGCGAGCAGCGGGAACCCATCCGTTCATTACATCAGTCAAAATCTCCATTGAGATTAATACCAACGGGTCGCGCTGCTTTATTCCTGAAGAGAAAAATGCAGTTGTCAGTCGACCTAATTGCGCTCTCATGGTGCATGAGGGCCCGCTGAGTTATTGAGAGCTCTACTAGGAAAATCATGATCAACGAGCAGCAGGAGGGCCTGACATCGCACTTCACACACACACACACACACACACACACACACACACACATACACACTGGCTGCTCTGTCAGGACGGAGGGAGGGAGGAGGAGAGGAAGATGAGAAGAAAGAGATGTAGGATCAGTGCAACATCAGAGTGACAGAAGCCGCACGTGTCCGGATGCAAATGAGTGCAGGCAAGTTCATTATTATTAATGTTATTCAACTTATTAGATTGTTCAGTTGCTCTGGTTGTTACAGTGTTGTACATCAAGTGTTTCCACCTGCGCAGACAGACCTCCGAATGTTTCCTGGCTGCGTCTGCTGCACTGAGAAACGGTGATAAAGTGAAAACATCGAGTTAATCTTCAACAAATCACATTCAGATGAACTTTGTTTTTCCATTTGGAAAATATATGTTGAAGGGAAACACACTGTGGGTCCTGGATCATGAGTTTGGGTTTTCCTGCACAAAACATTTTGTGCATTCGCTGTTAAACAAACAGGCTGAAACTTACAGTACAGGTGCAACACATTAGGGCGGGGTCAGGTCATCACACAGGAGGACAGGAAGTGAAGGAGAGGTGTGGTGTGAATACCAGGAGTGACAGAGTTGTTTTCTTACCTCCAAATGTTTCCATCAATTTTCAAACCAGAGACATCTGTGATTTTAACCCCGTCATCGCTCCGTTTCACTTGGTTGTTTGTCTTTCAGAAGCTCAATTTTGACTTTTTAATCTAGTTTTAAGCCTCATTTTTGACACATTTTTTCAGATTTCAGTCGTTTTCAACTATCTGTTTCAAGGTTTTTAATCATCGGACGTCTGGATCTCAAGTTATCAGAGAAACAAGCTGAGCGAACGTTAGCGGCAGCTCAGCTCTCAGCTGCTCCCTGACGTCCTGCGTCCACTGAGCAGCATCAGAGAATCACTGTGATTTATAACTTGAAACTGTTTTATTCTGTGTTTTTACTGGTTATAATCAGCTGGTCTGTTTGTCGTGGAGAGGAGGAGGAGACCTCTGTGGATGATTCAGCTCCTGAACAGCTGGCACTGAAGGAGTCCAAGCAGGAGAAGGAGAATGGCAGTGAAGACAACAACTCCCACGATCCCACGCTGCTTCACCACGTCACCAAACGCAGTTGTTATTGTTTTGTTTCGAGAGAGACCGCGAGCAGCAGGAAATTGCATAGTGTGATTAATTAAAAAACAACAACAACAACAACAAAAAATAATGTGTAGAAAAGTGTGAATCTGAACCTTGTGCGTTCGGCCCGTCCAGACTGGACAGATTAGCAGAGCGGCGACCCGCTGGCACCCCAACAGCAGTCAGGTCACACAGCCATATGCTTACAGGTGCAAATATCAAGAACGTTTTGTGCAGCAAACAGGGAGGTAAGCTTTAATCCCACAAGGGAGGGAACAGATAGAAAACACACACACACACACACACACACACACACACACACACACACACACACACACACACACACACACACACACACACACACAAATACGCACAGGGAAATATATACTGCTTGAATACAGCGAAGGCTTTGGAGATATTTATGAAGGCACCTGCAGTAAAGACACTGAAACACACACTCATCTCAAGGAAAGACACACATGTACACACACACACACACACACACACACATGCATCTTAGGAGCAGGTAATTCCCGCGGTGTCCTGAGCCAGAACACAAGATGACCTCTAATTTAAAAATCCAACGCGCCATGTTAGACAGCATGAATAATGCATGAGGCCGGTCTGCTTGTATTATTGCCAGGAGGAGGATGCAATTACATTTCCCTCAGGTGCTCAAGGGCTGGAGAGTAAAAGAGAAGGGGAAGGAAAAAATAATAAAAACATGCAGAGTAAGAAGAAAAAAAAATCATTTTGGGATTGTGTAGCGGAGGTTCGGTGGCCGACTGGGGAACAAATCTGGACGTTGTTCTGTAATTGTGAGGCTGTTTTCTTGCTTACACACCCCGGAGCTGCAGGGCCAAGTGATTGCACAGCTTGATGAGGAGTTAATTAAAACAGATGGGAAGTTTTTATTGTGACCTTTTTATGGCTTTAAATGTTTGGTGGTGGCCTTTTTAGCTTCCTGCTTGCAAATACTGAGTTAAAAAAAAAATTTTCCTTTGGAGGTTTGGACTTAAAATAACTTGTGGTTGCACGGTACATCATTTTCCATGTGTGAGTTATCTTGCTTATACCTTGTCCTCAGCCACAGGCAGAGAGACGAGCTGCGTTCTAGTTGTCCTTCGTTTTTACAGCATTAGTGTGTTTTTAGTTTCTCTTAGCTGCAGTTGGAAAGATCGTTCCATGTCTTCTCTTAAATGATAACAGTCTGTAAAACACATCAGCTTCTACTTTCTGTCTTTGTCTCTACATTACATTTGCTTCATGCACAATGGAAGAAAAACAAACAATTTTTAGCAGTTTCTCTAAAACAAGATATTAGTTGTGTCCTTGTCTCCTTCAGATGTGGCTGAGAAATGTGTCTTTTTCATGGTCTAACGTATCCCAAGATGCATTGCGCACTGGTAATGAAGGCAAACAGCACTGACAGAGAGGATCACACTGTTACATGTGAGTGTTGGGTTTCAGCTCAGTTCAACAGCTAACGGTACAACTGTTAAAACCAAGGGCCTCAAGCTTTTGTGAATAAAAAAGTTATGTGTTGTCGAGGTTGCTAGGCAACAGGGCACAGCTGGGTACGCAAAGTGAAAATCCTACTTTTTCTACTTCCTGTTTATGCGGCGGTCGGACAGGTAGAGGTGTGTCAGGAGAAATCACTTCTCTCTCTCTCTCTGGTCTGCTTGTGTTTTGGGTTTTGATCTGATCTACGTCCCAAATTAAATTTGTGTGTTGCTTACTTTTAGTTAAATAAATTTAATTTACTTCCAACCTTTAATTATTGGTGTGTTCTCCGTTGTTTTGTCTTGAACTCGAGCAGCTTCACGACGATACGTTTGTCTTCCCTGGTTCAGGATTTCTGTAGAAATGATGCATTTATTGACAAATGAATTTATTTCACTAGATCAGACGTTCTCGTTGGAGCTCGACCGATGAAACGCTGTGTCGTCAAACGATGATGATTAAAACGATAAAAACTGATTTACTGAAACAATAAGAAAACAAACAACAAAATAAAATAAAACAAAGCCCGAAAGAGTGAAATAAGCTCTGCAAAACCTGAAGTCAGTAGATGTAAGAAGAGCAGTGAACACAACCTGCTGGTGTTTCAGTCTGAAGCTGAACATCCTGTTGTTCTGCCGTCACACTGTTTCTTTAGTGACTGCAGGGCTGCACCTCCATGTAAACAGAAGCTACTCCACTACAGCTAAACCCTTCCCTGTCTCATAGATATTATATTTATATGCCACCAACGTTGTTCTCTTTGTGAGCTGCCTGGATTATTGTTTTTTTTTTTGCTTGTGTAGGAAACATCACTTTAATGTTAAATCTGTTGTTTTAGTTATTGCTCCAGTATGTGACTCCACATCTTGACAAAAGTAGATGTAGATCTGCAGGTTTCAAGCCTGAGACGCAAATATTTTCCTCTTCTCATCCATGTTTTGTCATCATTCTGTTTGGAAATGATTTAAAGGTATTAACGCTCCCGAACTGTAGCTGGTGTTGCAATGCTGTTGTAATCAAACGTAAATGACAGTTAATGTTCATACTATCAGTCCAGAGAAAGAAGGGAGGTGATGTGTAACAGGACGGGAGTCGGCCTCGGGAACACGAGTGAATGTATTTTACAGTGTGGATGGAAAATAATGACAAATGACAGAATAATGTGAAATGAACTTTGACCTTGTCAGAGTCGGAGCGGCTGCCTGTGCACGCTGACGCTCTGCCCCGGGGTTGCATGCAAACCTGCCAGTGATTGCAAACACGAAAACGGGTCAATGTAACTCACAGGCACTCTGGTTAAAAAACATACAGCACACACACACACACACACACAGCATGAGTGATTTATATATATATATATATATAAATCATCCTGCTGTGTTTGGATCATTGGCTTCGGCTGAGATGTTGATGAAACGTGACACGAGAGAGGAGCAAACAATGTTTATTATTTCATGACATCAAGCCTGATACATATAAACTACAGTATGAAATAAAAATAAAAGAAAAGTATAATGATTTAACATCCCCAATAACGTGCTCATCCTCATACTTTCCTCAGTCTGTTTCTTTCAACAGGCGGTCCAGGTTTTCTTCCTTCAGGCTCATCCAAAATAGCACAGCGAGGAGTTACATCACATCCTGTGGACTCTGAAGCCTCAGTCCGACCGAAACGAGCAGCTCTCTGCCTCCGTGCAGCTCAGTGACGGATCACAGCTCGGCTAAAAGAGGGAGGGGCGGTGACGACGCGCCCTCCTGGTGAAGGAGAACTTCTGCCTCTGGATTGGCTGCTACCGGTCGGATTTCACCTGTTGATTGTTGTAGCACGACCTCAAGACTGAACGTATTATACCTTACGAGGCCATGCAGTGCGTTCATTGTACTGTACACCCCAGCAACTGTGTTTACATCATTTCATTCTGCTGCGAACAGAAGGTAAAGAAAATATGGAGCTGCAGATGGCTGCAAGATGCAAACAACAAGGTCTGTCTGTTCTGCAAGTTCAGATCCATGTCACAGCTCAGTCGAGATTAAACAGCTACAACATGTAAAACACTACTCCATCGCATTAGAGAAGCTGTCTGCGCTTTATGAGGGAAAATTGAACTGCCGAGCTGCTAGTCTGCCCCCCCCCCCCGGTCGACTTTCCTAACCGGGAGCGCCCTGGACAGAACGACAGAATGTAAAGAATATTCACGACTACCTCGCACAACCCTACGTCAAAAAAACCCGAACTGTCCCTTTAAGGTTTTGCAGTTATGCTGTAAATTCACGATTGACAAGGATAAATCCAGTTTTAAAAGACCGGCAGCTTCAGTCCGAACAGAAGAAGCTCCGTCACTAACGGACAGTGTTGGTGACGCTGCTGGGGAGTCGAGTGTTTATAGTCTGGGTGCTTTTAAAATAGACTCTTGAATAACAAATTCAAATATTTTATTGCATTAATGATTTACAGGAGTGAACAGTCTTGAGTCTGAGCTGTTGCAACATTTCGTACATTTACCACCTCAACCCCCCAATTCACTTGCTCAAGTGAAAGTCAGAGTGGAAACTCCTTTGTAAGGCTGCGAGACGTTTCGAGTCAACTTCATGCAGATTTCAGGTGCCTGGAACAGACAGTGACATGTGGATTGCCTCTCGTCAGTTTGATTGACGTCTGCTTATAAAACAATCCTGTCCAACTTCTGCCTCTTTCAGCACAGAAGGGAGAAAAAATCACAATGGAGGAGAAATTGATCCAGGTTTCTCATTTTCTCTTATGCAGGTTGTTTGAGCACAGAGACCGATCCAAATGTTCAACATCGGCTTAAATACTTAAAAACTTCACAAGGTTTCTTCTACCTTGTGCTGATTCGGCAGATTGACCAAATCTGTGAGAACCCCTGACCTTAAAATGTAAACTCAGTTCAGCAGCTGCTCTTTTTGCTCTTTGAGGTAAAGAGGAGGTTGAAGCTGCAGCTCGGGAACTTGCTCATGTAGCGATGGAAGAATGAAAGTTTCTCTTTTGAAAAGTCCACAGTTTGAATAAAAGTGTGACACGAGTGCTCCGAGCTTCACTCCAGCAGCTTGAAGTGATCCCGGTGCTTGAGGGCAGACTTGCACCACCATTAAAAAATAGTGTTCTGTGCATCAGCCGATGATCTGCAGCTTCACACTTTTTCTCTTGCTTGAACTTTACGGGCTCCTCGTTGTAAACGCGGAGTCGATGTGTTTTCCGGTGAAGAAGGAGGAAAACGCTTCCACACCACAGAGGAGAGGATCGGATTGATCTCAGGTCACATCAGTTTGTCTTCAAGCAGCTGACAACTGCTGATGCACACAGGCACACCGCAACCTCCGAGATACCGGCATCGATCAGAATATGTACAGCTGCTGACCTCAGGTTTAACACGGCTGGTGTGTGTCTGTGTGTGTGTGTGTGTGTGTGTGTGTCAGGGAAGTCTGTCTTCCTTGCCTCTGGGATTTGGATCTTATATCTCAAAAGATCAGATCAAATTTATTTACAGAGCATCTTTAAAAAACAGCAAACAGCTGATCAAAGTGAAGGACACAAATCAACACAGAGAATCAAACACAGACAGAAAACAAAACAGCAGCACAAAAACAAGCCAGCAGACCAGAGTGATGGAGACCGCTGATCTGGCCGCCAACGCTAATGAGAATAAAAATGTTTGAAAGAGTCGATGGACGGGGGCAGATCTGATTGACATGGCCATGCTAGTCCAAAAATCTGGAGGCCATGACTAAGAAAAAGCTCCGTCAGTAGAACCTTAAAATCTATTCTGTGAATAAAATGAAGAGGGAGCCATTGGAGAGAGGCCAGGTGAGGGGTCATGTGATCTCTCCCCCTGGAACCAGGCAGAAGCCGAGCTGCAGCAATCTGTCCGTCCTGAAAGAACAACTTCTGATTGGTCCCGGGTCAGATTATCCTGATGGTTTGGTTTTTTAGCGGCAGATAGAGCTGAGTGTCGTCGGCGTAACAGTGGAGGGAGATGTTACCTGAGGGCGGCGTGTAGATGGAGAAGAGGATGGGGGGGGGGGGTCTAGGACGGAGCCTCGGCGTGGCGTCAGATTTTGCTGGAGGGGAGAAAAACGTACTCTTTGTGAAACAGGAAGTGAACCGGTTTACTGTGGTGCCAGTAACGCCGACTTCCTGCTTCAGACGGTCCGTTAAGGTGAAGAACAGATGGTGAACATCAGGTCGTTGAGGACCTTCAGTAGCGCTGACTCAAAAAACACAAGTAAACATATATATCCACATCTTGACGTGGTGACTGCTGAGTGTATATGTATATTTACCATGAATAAGTTTTCAGTAAGGATTAAGCCTCTAGTCTTAAATGTCCTTTCACACCAGATTAACTCGGGGGTTAATAGTCTTCAAGTCTTTCAAGCACAGTCTGGAATAGTCCTCGATTTTAATCTTAGTTTTAATTACTTTCCTGAAGGAAGATTAGAGTTAATCCAGGACTAAATGAAACCCTGACTTAAACCTCCAAGCAGTGGAGACACATGGATTACTGGGGCAGTTTTCACAAAGTACAACAGGCACCAGACAGACTGATGATTATTGACGGGATCTTTTACACGTTCCACCGTTTTGCTTTTCTTTGGAAAAGAAAAAAGACCCTTTCCCTCCAAGAGGTGATCACTTCTGTGATCAGTTTTGTTTCTGCGCTTCAAAAACGAGAGAGAAGAGAATCTGCTAATTGAGTTGGATTAATTATTACAATTACATACAGTATATTCATGAAATGTGGCACAGCAAAGTTCATCCACAAAACAGGCGATGCTGGAAATGTTGCTGTTCTGTGATTGGACTTTCAGACGGCGTAATGAAAGAATAAATCATCCCCACTGCTGTTAGTACCGTCCTACAGGTGCTCTCCTCCTGGTTTCATTTGCCCTGAATGCATTAAACGCTCTGTTTTGGTATTGTAGACCGCTTTGGACCCCTAACTGTGTCAGTGTTAATGCCTCCTCCTGCCCGCTCCGCTGCACAGCGCCACAGATGTGACTGGACGTTTGTAATTCTGCTTTGCATGGTTGTAATTGTCCAATTACTTCTGGTTTTCTGGGTCAAACCTGTTTTTCTCTTGGTTAAAATAACAGCAGTGAACTGGGTTTATCTGAGCAAACATCTGCACGGCGCGGATCTGCGGTGCACTCGGCTACATTACAACATCAGGCCGCTGACTTCTGTGTGCAAGACGTGGAGTTTATGAAAGCAGAAATGATTCTTACTCCTCCTCCTCCTCCTCCTCCTCCTCCTCCTCCCTTTGTCTCTCCCTCCGTCACTCACTCCCTGCCTCGCTCTCTCTCTCTCTCTCTCGTCTCCTCTGTATTGTCCGTGAAGGCCGAAGCCCAGCTGTATCCCCGTGGGGCAGAGAGAACAGATGTAGCCGGCGTAGAGGAAGAGGCCGAGATGAGCGACTGAAACCCGGATGCCTTCTGCAAATTTGACTCTCAGATATTTAAAAAAAGAGAGGAAATTGAGGAAGCATACGACAACACGAAAACAAACCCCCTCGTGCACACTCTGACTCATCCAGACTCTAATGCTTCCTCCCTCCTCCTCTTCCTCTTCTTCATGCTTCACAGGACATTGTGTATGTTTTAATATTTTGCTTCATATGTTAATGTTTGTTCGACATTTTCCCCCAGAGAGACGGAACTCGTTCTCTCACTGATCCAACAGAGGAAACTGTATTTTGTAATTTTAAGTGTTTCGCTTAATGTGGATATGTTAATATTAATTTGACTAAAGGCGTTTTTTAAAGCAGCACTCAATGGCTTTACTTTGAAATGCTGGAACGCTCTTAAATAATACATGCGTTCACACACACACACACACACACACACACACACACACACACACACACACACACACACACACACACACACACTCTAACACACACTGCTGTGTAAAAGATTAATAACTGGCTGAGGCTTGTGTGTCTGTTTGTGTGTATACAGCATATTAATGTTCTTGCACCTACAGCGTTTGCATGGATATAGTTTGTAAACACTGTGTATGTCACAGATTAGAATAATTAATAACTGGCAGGAGTCTCACATGTAAACAGCTGTGATAACACTGTTGTGTAAGAAAATGATTTTCAGTCTTTGCTTTGCCAGGAAATAAGAAACAGCATCTTGTTGAATGTGCTACATGTAGAGAGAGTTATTGATTGTTAGTTATTTGTTTGCACTAGTTACGTCATCTCATTATAATATCACAGGTTGTTGTTTTTGCTCTGATGTTGTACTTCATGTTTTTACAGTTTACTTCATGTGCCTTTAAAGCCTGTAAATTGCCTCCTGGGGACTAATAAAGTTTATTGAATTGATTTGAATCTAATTGAATTGAAAACAGTCAATATACCTTTATACTTTAAAACTATGATAACAGATGTGTCTCCATTCAGAGGCTGCATTTGAAGGCCGATTGCATCACAGCAGCACAACTTCCAACGCCCCGTCTCCAAGGCAACAGGTGGACCCTTCGTGGCCCAGCCTATCCCAAGATTCACTGCGCACAGGTAAAGAAGGAAAACACCAACGACAGAGAACCTGAGGATTACACTGAATGAGGACGCTGCTAACGTGTAACATGTACGCTGGATGTAAAAAGAAAAGAAGCAGGTGTTTTAAGTCAGAACAAACTTTGTCCAAAAAGTAGAAAAACTAAACAAAGTGTCATCAGTGAAACACAAACATTAAATCTCCACAGGAAGCACAACAAACAGCCAACCAGCAGTAAATCCCAGTTTAATGAATGTCGTATTAGCATCACATTAGCTAAGTTTTACACTGAATTAAAGCTAACATTAGCTTTCTAATGTAGCACCTGTTCAGGTAAAAGATAGTAACTTGGTAACTTCAGTTTAATATTGTAAATACTAAATTACATTAAACAAAAATAAGATATCAACATATCTCAAATTATTAAAGCTCACGCCAGTAAAGTTTGAAAAACCTCCGTCAGGTGGAAATAATCAGATATTTCTCACTCTAACCTGCATGAGCACGAAACACAGATTTCTCTCTTTATCTATTGATTAGTCAGCGCTAATGATGTTTCCTAGCAACAAATTTACATCCGAACGTAACTAGCTAAGACGTCTCTTTGGTGTTGACGGTGCAGACAGGTTTAATTGTTCTATGGGGAGAATAAATGTGGCACTGAGAGTTCGACCAGTCAAATGAAAAGCTGAAAGGTAAACGACTTGCACGACACGGTGAACAGGAAGTGTGTGTGTGTGTGTGTGTGTGTGTGTGTGGACACAGCTGTCGGTTTATTGTGGTGAAAATCCTCTGAGTCACTCTGATGTGAATGATGTCATCGCTGTACAAACAGGACCTGTGTGTGTGTGTGTGTGTGTGTCTGTGTGTGTGTGTGTGTGAGAAAACTTGTATGCATGTTTGTGTGTGTGTGTGTGTGTGTGTGTGTCCTCTCAAAGATTCTGCCATACAGTACGTGTGTGTGTGTGTGTGTGTGTGTGTGTCTAATTATAGTGAGTGCTTCGTGGTGCGTCTCAGTGTGATCGGTCCTCACTGAGTCTGACATTCACATCAATAGAAGCTTGACGATGATGGATTCCCCTCCGCTGCAACGCCAAAACACACACACACACACACACACACACACACACACACACACACACACACACACACACTTTTGCAAATGCAAATCCACTCTCCCTCATTTTGTATCTCTGTTACTTACTCACTCTCTCACACACAAACACACACGTTTTGCCCATGTACATACACAAAAGGCATACGTCTACCTCTCTCTCTCTCTCTCTCTCACACACACATACACACTCACACACACACACACACACACACACACATGCATCACCTTAATTATAATTCAGTAGTGTTGTTGCACAGAGGACGGCTAGCAACTGCGGAGTGGTTGGGGATGGAGCAAAACAGGACAGTCAAGCAACACACACAGACACACACACACACACACAGACACACACACACACACACACACACACACACACACACACACACACACACACACACACACACACACACACACACACCATGTTTACAGTAGCAGGAGAAAACAGTACAGTAAGCCTCTGACAGGCTAAAGATAGTTTTGCTGAATTGCCTCCCTGTTACTGGGAGAATCATGTTGAATTTGTTTTCAGGCGCTCTGCTCTTCACCCCCCCCCCGACCCCCCCACGGAGCTGAATCATTTGGTTTGTTCCACCTCTTCATCCCACTTTATTAGCTGCTGCTTTCACAGCACAACTTTGGTACTGTACATTTCTCTAATGAGCCAACAGGAGCGTGAGCGTGACGTCGACTCTGACGACAGCTGACGTTTTTTATTTTGTTGGTTTGAAGTTGTTGTTGAGTAAAATCCAACGTCATCTTGACATTTAAAACTCTGACACTCTGGTCCAAAGTTTAACATCCGTCTGAAAAAAAAAAAAGTTCAATTCAGAAAGTTTCAAACCAAGCAGCCATCTTGGCAGAAAAGCTCATCACTCGCTCAAACAGACTCTTGGTCTCGTGTTTATTTGTCATGATGCAGCGCTGAAAGCCTTCACTCTGGCAGTTGTAGAGCCTGTTTTACCACTTACACACCCCACACACACACAGACACACACACACACGCACACACACACGAGGTCTGAAGGATGTCCTGTGTTAACGTCCAGTTAGATGAGTACACTGTGCCTAGCAGCTGTTATCTCGCAGTCAGACCCTGAGCTGCTCTTCAGAGGAGAGCTGCCAGTGGAGGACGACCGAGCCATTTGTTAGCACAAATTATTAAATCCACCCCGCTCGTTAAATCCAGCTGTCAGGGGCAAAAAGTTGGGACACATTACAGCGTCTTATATCTCCTTTTTAAATATGAACAAGGCCCCCCCGTGTGTTCAGCTTTTTGGGTATAAAATTAAATAAAACGCACATGCACACACACCGAGGGAAACAGTGAGTAAACCTGTTATGTAATTCTTGCTGTCTGCTCAGCTTAAGCAGAGGAAGGTTTTGACTAATAACCATATGTTGCTCAGAGAAAGATGAGGCATGCTTACAGAGAAATGCACTCTGCGGCTCCTTGCAGGGAAAAAGATAATAGAAAAAAAAAAACAGATTTTCTGTTGACCTGAAAACAGTGAAAGCTCTCTGTCATCCGCTGCAGATCATTTATTTTAAAAAGGTAAAAGAAGATGTAACGCTGCGTGATTCCCATCGTAGAGCTGCCCACGTGATGACGCTGATGACAGATGACGGATGATGTGTACTCTCATTAAATGCTGCTGTCGAGGTGCCCTTGAGCAACGCGCATCGAGCCCCCGCGAGTCTCATGAAACATACTGTATGAGGCCTTTTTTCATTTATTTCCATCACAACATGACAATGAGTTCACATCAGTCAGTTCGGCTGCAGCGAGAGAGAGAGAGAGAGAGAGAGAGAGAGAGATTACCTCGAAACATCATCTGTTCATGTGAGCGATGCACATCAGGAAGAAATAAAACAACTTACGTTTACATTATAATTGCATTTAAAGCTTGATGTGATGGTTCCAGGACGATTCATCGTGACAGCACAAACAGTAGAAAACATTTCAGAGGTTTGATTTTTCTCCTGTGGTCTCAGGAAAAGTTCACGTGGGAGAGAAAGCCACAAGGTTGAAGCTTAATGAAGCTTAATGTTAAAGAGATGAATCCACTGAGAGTTTGCGTTCAACTCTGCAGCTTTGGAGCCTCTTGGCTCGTTGACTTGGTTTTGCAGCACGTGCGTTATTTCACCATTTAATTAAATAAATTAAATGTGCAAGTTTTCTGAAATTACGCAAAACAATAGAAAACATGAAGCGTGAATCAGAGTGAATCTCCATCAGCTGCAACCTGGAGTGGAAGGTGGTGACACGTGACAAAGGTTGTGAGCTGAAGAGGAACTGGGAACGTCACAGTTTCACGGTGCACGTCTTAATTATTCACCTGGACGCCTCATCCACTAATTATTTTTCAAATTAGATTCCGTAGATGAGCACGAGTAACTGTGACGTGTAACACACATCGCGCTCGCACCAGATGTGCTACACCGGCGGAAATGCATCAAAACGCCTGCTCTTGTGGAGCATCAACGCACAGCAGGAAGTAGGACAGTGCTGCATCGTGATGTGCTGATGATGTGCATGAAAACACCAGCGTGCAGTTTTGAGTTTTATGCCACTAGTCTATATTGCGTTGATGCATTTTTTTTTTTTACAAACTTGCTGCTTCTGAGGAAACGTTCAGACTGACAGGAAGTCGGAGTCGGAGCGCTAATGATGTTTCAGTAAGTTGACTGAGGCCAGTCCGGCAAATCCAGCAGAAAGAACCTGGCTCAACTTTTGCTGCAACGCAACACAATCCCGTACACACAGGCTCACATGGTGGATTATTCGCAACAAAAGATAAAATAATTTCCATCAGGTGACCACAAACATGACTTCGGATGAATTCTATCTATGCTATGAATGCTGATCTCTACGTAGGAATTTCTTGCCAACATGTTAGACATAACAGCTTTATAACACGTTTTTTA
This sequence comes from Seriola dumerili, assembly GCF_002260705.1. Lineage (NCBI taxonomy): Eukaryota > Metazoa > Chordata > Actinopteri > Carangiformes > Carangidae > Seriola > Seriola dumerili. Next base: position 12,713,284 of record NW_019174586.1, read on the forward strand.
AGCTTTCAGTGCACTTTCTTTGCACCCAAAAAAGCCCAAAAACTGTGGTTTTAGGGACACGGGCACCAGGTTAGAGATGTATTTTTCTAACAGTAAAGGAAGAACCTGAGCTGCAAGTAAAGCACAAAGTCAGAGGAAGTGATTTAGAGGAAAGGGGGACATGGATTTACTGAGCAGACTGGTTCTCTCTCCTTCTTATCAATAAACTTTTACAGTGAATTACACTGCAATCAGCTCTGCCAAGTGTGCGCCCTGTTTGCCTCCACTCTAGCTGTGACTTGTCTGCTGGAAAATTGTACATTGTACAAGCAGCTGTCTGCATCCACGCACCATGACATACAGTCGGGCCTCTGAAACCCCCGAGAGAGACGTCAAGAAGAAGGCGCCTTCTCCTGAGCGGTGAAACCCAGGAGAGGACAGGCACAGAGAGGGGAGGGAGAAGCTATAGAGACATGCAAAATACATGCGTCAGACATATGTGAAAGCTGTGGGGAAATGCTAATTGAATTAAACATGGTGAGACAATCTGCTGAAGAGAAATATGTTTATTGTATGTATCAGTGAAGATGTACTGTTTCCTAAAGCACAGGCTTCACAGCAATGTATAACAAACACACCCTCAACGGCATATTACAGACCCAAGACGAGAGAGAGAGAGAGAGAGAGCGAGCTTTGGTTAAATGATACGACAGCATGATTGTAACATCTGTTTCTCTGAACATAGAAATACCTTTTTCATCACTTCATGTGTATTTTGGATCAAACTAATGTTTCATAAACATCTATTTTGATTCTTCTGAAGATTTAGTTCAGATTCCTTTTGATTTATCACCTCAAGAACAAACTGACACATTTCCAAAAGCTGCAGGAAGAATTTTGGTGCATGAAGCACATTTTATTCACCATTTACATCTTTGACTGGATTAATTTAGTATTTCCTGCAGGTTTCTGGTTCTTTCTGGTGCAGCACTGTCTCATAGAAATGATTCTTTGAATATACTCTTCTAATATTCTGTCGGCTTGTGGCGATTAAAGCATGATTAAACTTACGTTATGGCTCTGTTCAGACATTCACACAGCACTTTGCTTTGAGTTCGGGAAAGATCACGGTCCTGGATGAAAATTGAATCCGCAGCGACTGGAAGCAGAAGACGAGATGCATTTACTTTTTTAATATTTAAAATCAAACCAACGTTCTTTTCGTTGCCTAAAGCTAACCTCGTGTGCAGATCTCTTTCTGTCTGGTGTAAGAATGAGGAAATATGTTCTTCTGGAAAATATGATGGCACCGAGCCTGACCCTAGCAACAATTACATTCCCCTCAAAACATGACGGGCAAAACTAATTTGAAGCAGTGTGAATATATAAATATAATTTCTCGGAGGCAGTGTTGTTCATGAGCTGCACATGGTTTTTTATTTCCCATGAGCACCTCAATGCTAAGAAGATCTAAGACCTACAAGGGAACAAAGATCATCTTAACTTGACGGTGCTTTCGGTCATGCTGGGTCTGTACATTGTTTACTGACCTATGACCTCAGTATTGATCAATCACAAATTTAAAAAAAAACTGTTTTCCCAAGTTGTATAAAATAGGTATTTGAACGTGTAAATGAATCTTTACATGTTTCTAAAAGCAGCGTTTACTGGTGTGTGCATGGATTCAGCTGTGGTGCTGTCCGTGGTCCTGAAGAGGACGAGTACATTTTGAAGTAATTGCCATATGAGATATTTGTATTGACTCAAGTCTAAATGAAGCAGACACAACAGAAATATATGCTTTGAGTTGTCATAATAATAAAAGTAATAAGATCGTTTGAAGGTTGGAGTTTATATCATGAATGTTACTGTGTGGAAGAAGGTTTAAGAAAGTCAACTTGGCCACTGCTCGGGTCAGACGAGCGATGGTGGAACATCAGGAGCGTGTGCACCTTCAGCAATTTGTGTGAATGATGTCGTTCTGGAAAATCAGACTTCAGCAGCAACTGAATATTCTGAATCAAAGAAGAAAAACAGCAGCTCTCTGAACACAAACCTTTACCAGAAGACTCACGGTGACTTTAACATGTAGCTGAACAAGTTTGAACTTTACATCTCAGGTGAAAATTCTCACTTTCTGTATTTTCTATCATATTGATTATTGGTGATTCTCATGGACATGAATATTAGGTTTTGTCGCTCTTTGCATTTACAGCAGCTGCATCAGCTTTGTTTTTCCTCTCTGTGGTGAAGGGATGATATCGCATCAAAAAGAACTTTTCTATCGCATGGAGCAGACGTTGCATAAAACTTCTTCTTGATTTAAGTCGGTGGAATTTCGGCCAGCAGCTGTGATAGTGTGCACGCCGCTAGTTCACATAATCTCTGTCTGTCTGTCTGTTGCATTGTCACAGTAGAAAACACCATGCAGTGCAGTGCAACTAGTCAAAACTTTGAGCATCGCACCAGTTACAGCTCTGTTGTTTTTAGCTGATATGTCAGCAGGAGTTTTGTAAATGGAGCCATCACATTCTTAAGTGTTGGATCTCTGAGATGCGCCTCCTCATTTGTTTCCCAGACAGCGAGTGATGACAGAATGACGCTGCAGAGTCGCTGCGCTCAGAGCTGCCAAATGAGGACGCATCCCAGAAACACAGTGACATCTGCCGCGCTGTAAAATGCTGTTATTGCTGTCTTTTATGGCGCTGGATTTGCTTTTTGGAGGACATAAAGCGAGCAATAGAAGGCTGACAACATCAAGGGGAGAAAAGAGGAGAGAGAGAGAGAGAGAGATGGTGATAACACACGAGGCCATATTGTTGGAAATCCCTCGGAATGACTTCGCTACAACACCTCCGAGGGATTTGACTTCTCCATCTCTGCTGAAAGAGGCCTCACAGATGCAATTTTGCACACAGCATTTTTATCCCCCCCCCGTTCTACTTCCATCTGCCTCTGCTCAGTGGTAACCACGGTAACATTCCTCTACTGTTTGCCCTGTATCACAATCGCAGGCGACTCTTTTCTGAACGTTCAGACCAATTACACCACAAACACAAAAGCTTAAAACTGGCTAAATAAAGTTGATTTCAGGCTGCAGGACTGAAACAGTCCAGCAGCCTCGACAGTGATGTGAATGAAGTGTCTGCAGTTTAAACATATTACAAAACGCTCAGTGTGTTTGAATCTGAGCCTCTTTGTTTTTCTCTTCTGGTGAAACCACTGAACTGTAGAGGATGTGAGGACATTCGTGTTTGTCTGGCAGCCACACTGTGTTTGACAACGACTCCGTCACAGAAACGGCTCTCGTTTTTGGTGCTTGAGTAAAAAAAAAAAAAACACTAATTAAGAAAAGCAGCATTTGTTACCATGGAAACACCACAATTTGGCTCCAGACTCCAGTTGAGTGTTTAACCTTCCGACAGTTTTGTTTTCTCCGTCTCTTTTCCTTTCACGTCCGTCTGCCGCCGTCGACTGTCCATGAAAAAAACACACGCAAACGCACAAAAAAGCACACGCCGTTTTGTGTTTTTCATATTTCATCCTGTTGTAAGAGTTTGTTTCAGGAGAAGAAAGAGACGTAGTGGTTTCTGATTCTGAGGAATTTAAAACATGAAGTAAATGAAAAATACAACGACAAAAAGGGGAGGAAAAAAACCCCCCGAAAGGACAAAGAGGTTTTGGTTATTTCATCATCAGTGATAGAGTAATCAGTTACCCTGCGGGTGAAACTCCACTCTATTACAGAGGGGGACATCAATTTCATACAGTGGACAAGAGACAGAGAGAACATCTGTACACATGTTGATATCAAAAGATGGAAACACCGACTATCCTGCATGAAATCTATTTATCACTTATTATTGTTTCGGCCTCGGGGTGGAGGAGTCTTCACAGACACATTATTCCCTGTTTGTTGGTCATTCATTTGCTGAAGAGAAGAAAAAGTCACTGCCATATTTTATTTTGAAGTTTTTTTTCCTCTTCCTGTTCACCAATATAAAGAGACTTATAAATGTTGCTAGACTAAAGTAGTACCAAACTCCCGTATCAATGTTGGACCCGATCACAATCAATGCAGAAATATTGTCGTCTTTATTCTGTCCATTGTTTTTCCTTGTCAAACCTGGCGCCTCCATCACTTCCAATGCAACTTGGCCGGTCAAGCAAGTTGATCAGCTCATCTCACTCGTCTCGGGAGGGGAGTTTGAAACAGAGTCATTTCCTGTGTTTCCTCTGCCTCCATCTCTCCCCGTCGTTGTGTATGATGTGTGTCCGTTCCCTCCTGCACACCTGAAACACCTGCAGTATAAAGACCCCGACTCTTCGCTCCAGCCTTCGCCATATTGTTCAGTTCATCAAGTGATGCGAGCACACACCTGAGCTCTGGTCCAAGTTCGTAGGATTCCTGCTGCATGTTTCTCTCTGCTCCTTCCTTCGTTGCTGCTTCTGTTAGTTTGCCTCTCCCAGTTCTTCTCCCAGCGGCGTTCCCGGGCAAGGTGAGCTCTATAATCTGTCCAGCGTCCAACTGGTCGGGGGCTGGAGGACCTCCAAAAGGATCCCAACCAGCTGCCCAAACCACCTAGAACTGACGGGAAGGAGCGGCGGCTCTGCTCCGAGCTCCCTCCAGATGTCAGAGCTCCTCTCACCCTGTCTCTGAGGCTGAGATTGCCTCGCTCACCTGGATCGGCGCAGCGTCAGCAGTGAAGCGCAGTACTGGAAGTGCAAAGCTCTCTGTTTACCAGTCAGACATTAACCACACAAATGATCATTATTACAAATATCAATTTTAGATTTCTCAGCAACTCCTGATATTGAGGTTTACAGTGTGACAGAGCCCAGTTACTTCCTGATGAGAGGACCATATGACGATGGATGATGGACACCAACAGAACAGCTTCAAAAAGACTTCTAACAAACAGCAATTTATTATAACTGAAACACAAGACAAATAAGCAATGAGGTGTAGAAATCAGCACATTGCATGAAGCAAAACAAAAGGATGTGAGCAGATGGAAGGCAGAGGACAAGTGAGCACATGGGCCGGCTTTTATCCTCTGGAAGGCCCAGGTGACTCTCCCCTGCCAGTGTGGGCAAGGACAACCTCCGAGACAATGGGAAGAGCGTCACAACAGCTAAATCAAACGATACTGAAACTAATGATTGTAAAAACAACAACAACAACAACAACAACAACAACAGCTCCTAATGCAGGGAAACATAAAAGCCTTGATATAAAAACTGTGAAAATCAGATACTAAAAATAGAACTTGCCGAGCAAACACTTTGTGCCTTAACCATTTATTGATTTCTTTAATTACTTTAAGGGAACCTGGTGCATAATCAGCAGCTAATTTGCATTTTCTCCTCATTATTCTCTTCACTTTCAGTAGAGCTCATCGCAACAGGAGCTCATTTATTACAGACTGTGGGGGGAAGACTGTGATCTGACAGCAAGGAAAGCAACGCTTCTCATTGTTGGGACACAAACTGATAATTACATTAAACTGATGAAGACCTTCTCAAAAGTATATTTAAAAACTATATTTTAATTTCAGTTAACAGTGTTTACTGGAAGCCTTTTCTTTGAAACATGCTGCATGAAGCAGTTCAAGATGAAATCAGTACATTAGTTTGTGTTGTTAGTGTAACGGCTGTAAACACGTGTAAGCATCAGTTTGAGAGGTGCAGCCTGCAGCAGTGTGAAGGCAGAACATGAAGCCAGTTCTGAAAAACAGTCTGTCAGACGCACAGTCGGTCATATTCGACAAGACAAGGTCTTCTCCTGTCTATTCTCATGTTCTTTATCCGCTCTGTCGTTCTATTTGTGGGGAATCCATGTAGTCAAAGTGATGTTTCCCTGTGGCTTTAACCTCGTGTCAGCACCATCCTCCAGTCTGAACACGGGGATGTTTTCTGCGGTTGCTCTGATTTCCTTTGAGAAATGCACAAAAGAGATATTTGAGTCATCACATCGGTGATTAATGAGCAACATCTCTGTCAGATAATTGCTGAAATCACTGTTTTATGTACAAAAACAAAGTAGACTGACACTGTGCTGACATGAAGCTCGAAGAGATGTTTGAATTTTTAATTTTTATTCCGGAAACACACTTGGTTTCTATTTGTTCAGAGTCGTATGAGAAGACGGTGGTTTCATCTCTGTGCGTCCACCACAGAGAGAAGTCCAGGAGGTTTTAGCTTAGCTTAGCAGAAAGACTGACAGCAGGGGGAAACTGCTAGCCTAGCACAATTAAAGGAGATAAAATACACCTTCCAGCAAATCCAAAGCTGTCTGACTCACACGCTGCTTTACAAGACACTGTAACTTCTGGATGTGTTACACTTCAAACCCAGCGGCTTTATGCTCAGTTTGCACTCCCTTTTATTTACAAGCTCATGGCAGAGTTAGCAACATGCTGCAGCTACGTACATGTAAACATAATGTAATATGTGTTAAACATGTGACCGATGAAACGCACCGTGATTCGCTGAAATTCGGATCTGGAAGGCAAAATCATATCAGACGACACAGAAGATTCAGATTTCTGATTTAAAGCTGCCAATCAGGGTGAGAGACATGTCGGAGGAGGAGGAGGAGGGGGAGGAGCCAGTATCACCGCCAGCTAAAGATTCACCTGATGCAACGCTGTCACTAAAACCTTTGTTTCTCAGCCTCTGACGCACATAGAGACATGAAATGGAAAATATTTAAAACCTTAAACCTTTGGCTTTTATTGTAAATCATTGACTTTGTGTAAAAAACTTTTTAAAAAATCAATAAACATTATCAACGTTATAAAGAGTTGAACTGAACTGAGAATGTTGACAAATGAGCTTGTTTTTCCAGCCATATCCAGTTTCAAAGGCAAAGCCAATGATTTACAACAGAAGCCGAAGGTCTAAGTCCTCAGACGGTTTTTATTTCATGTCTCCATCTGCTTCAGTAGCTGAGCAATAAAGGTTTTTCAGAAGGTTTTCGGAGGTTGTTTTTTCAAACAGTGCCGAGGCTTTAGAACGTTTTTTTTTTTTTTTAGAGCCTCAGGTGTTCGTGGGTTGAACACCTTACAGTGTCAAATAAAAGCAGGTATTCAAGTCTCAGAGACACTCGGCACATACAGAGACAGAATAAGTTTCATTTGCTGCCTTAGTGTCCATAATACGTGCGCGTGGTCTCTGGCTATGTCGGGCAAACAGCTGACTCATGTAAATAAAACAACAACAACATCTTGATGTGACTGTTGGCTCTCGGCGACTCGGTGACACTAAATATACTGAAAGCTAATACAATAAAACTGCCACTGAGCAGGACTGTCTTCACTGTGACACTGCAGCCTGCTGTTTGTATCTCATCTATCAACAGAGTGCTGCAGGAGCGAGTCCTAAAACCAGTTTTACATTAGTTAACATTCAGCACTTCCTGTTCCATCGTCCCAAAGTCTCTGTTTTTTTGACATAATTAGCATGAAGCTTTTTACCTCTGGTGATTGTATTTAGGCTTCAAACATCATGAAGTGGTGTTCATTAGTGAAGATTATCCTGCTGAACAGAACGTGTCGGGGTCATAAATTGTAATTTGTCACAGAGCTTATTTTCCCATTGCATTGTTGTCGAGGGAACCAGAGTGACGCTAACATCCCGGCTGGCCTACAAAAATACGTCATCCCTGCGGCACTCTGTGCTGTTTCTTTTATTAACCAGGACCACGATCTTTTCTTTTCCTAATCTTAAGAAAGTTGTCATTAATCAAATAGTACATTCAACAATTAACCACAGAGGTGTCAGATCAGAAAACAAGTGATATGAATGAGATAAGATTCAGGTTTTTATAATCGCAGTTTAAATGTTGCTAATGCTATGTGCAAAGCCTAGTGTTGAGTGGATGGATAGAAACAACTTCTTATGACCTAAATATAAATGAATCTGTGTCAGTCAGCGTGTGAGTGTAGCAGGGAAGATGGAAAACACACAGTGCTGGAGACGGGGACCAGTGCTAACCTGTGTCTGCACCCGGTGCACAGGTATGAGACTGGCATTGATCTTTTATGAGACACAGAACAAACACAACACCAACAATCAAACTGTTGCTTTAAAAGTTAAACTGCTCTAACTCTTTATTTCCATCTCCTCCCTTTTAATTATTGCATATTAAACGAGAGGAATTTATTAAGAATAATGGTGCATACCTGCAACTTTCTCATCGGTGCACTTAATGAACTAAGTGTCTCTAATATTTTATACGGCTGTATATCATCTTTAGCTTCACAGTATTTTATATTGAGCCCCTCATATTTTATATCCTTGCAGATTAATTAAGGGAAATCAATAAACTGATGATAGCTTTTACGTGGATTCACCTCATCAGTGTCAGAAAGTGCTTCTCACTTTTAATACTTTATGTTAATTATTACAGACACACACAGAAACTATGTGCAGACACATTAAATCAGAAGAAGCGATGTTAGCAGACTGAATGGGATTCTCTCTCCTAGTATTTGAGGGCTTAAATCTTTGCCCCCGGAGTGTATGAAGTCTAATATGTGATTGGATGCCTCTGAGTGTTAATGTAACCTTGTACAGGGTGATAGTCGGCTGATTATTTGGCTCGGGTTGAAGGCGAGGCTCGGCGTGACGCAGGCGCCTCGCTGCTTCAGCTCTGCAGGGTGACGAGCAGGAAGCACATATTAAGATGGTGCTTTTGGCTGCTGACCAGTTCCTCTCCAAACTCTAACACACACACACACACACACACACACACACACACACACACACACACTCACAAAGCACCATAGGTGGCTCTTAATCATATTATCCCTGCGAATGGGGTGAACAGCACGATGTCTTAAGTACACACCACGGTGAGGTGTGTTGTAATCATACACACAGTATGTTAGGCCACACACACACACACACATTTACATGCAGTACAAACACAGATTCAAGCAAACGTGTATAAATGAATAAATGACAGATATTATATTTAAGAACAAACACACACAGATTCACTCACACACAGTTGTGACCTCAGCAGTCAATGTCAAGGTGCCTGGCAGCAGGTAAACAACGTACAGTTTCTGCATGCTACCCATTCACTTTATTATAGAGCCCTAAAAAGGTCAGATTACCCCAATAACAAAATACATGTCGTACAAATCGAATCATGTTGAAATTTATGACATAAAATGTCACTAAAATGTTACTGTCTCCGCAGGCAGCTGTTAAAATGCTTAAAAAATATTTTTATATTATTCCCTGGGAACTCTGCATCACGTGTGAAAAATATGAGAGACGCAGAATCTCCAGATCAGCATGGCCGCTGAAACCGAGACATCTCGCAGCCGCCACGCACAACACACGCGGTGAGTTCCAGTCGTAAATTAAGCTAATAAATAAAAATGGAGAAAGACGGTCGCGAGCAAAGTTGTGCTGTTTGGATCTCCATCCTACTGTGGTGCAATTTTTATCCAGATTTCGAGAAAATTTTGCAAAATAAAACATGAATCGATGTGAATTTCCATCCGCTGTTGTTGGAGTTGGTGGATGAACAGCTGATTCTCGTTAGTAGAACGTTAGTCGCTGATGCTTTTCATCGTCTGAAGCTTCACTGAATGTTTGACTGTGATGTTCAAGTTCTCTTAATGCACAAATTGAAAATGCCTATAAAAGCAGGTAAATGGATGGAATATCTGATAGAAAAGATGGATACAAGTACAAAAACAAGACCAAGGTTGTAATAAACCAGAATTAAACTTTATCTAAAGAATCAAATCCACATCTTCTACCAGTGAGCAACAAGCCGATACTTTAATTTCACTTTTCCTGAATCCACAGAGAAATGAAATCAGACATGCAAACACTTCAGCTGTTACATATCGTCCAGTGTGCTTCAACATGAGAGACGCCATCAGGCAGGTTGCATACGTGGATGAGAACAGCAGGAATTCGATCATCACTTCACGGAGAAAACTCAATAGTCAATTCACCAGCTCAGCCTATTCCCCCGTCCCCCCGTCCACACTGTGAAATCAATATGTAATTTATCGGCGATAAAGCTGAGCATTGCCTTGGGCCGGTCGGTGTGTGTTGGTATGTGTGTTTTTCTGTCTGTGTGTCATTGGAGAGTTCAACACACACACACACACACACACACACACACACACACACACACACACACACACACACACACACACACAGAGTTTTACAACCTGTAATCTTGGTCAGTGGGATGAGCTTTGAGGCTACACACAGAGAGAGACTGAGCCTTAGACACCTGAGCTGAGGTCAGATTTACTGGAAGCTTTCTTCTGTTTTTGTTGTGAACTGGTTGTTCTGACAAAATGTAATCACAGAAAATAACACTTCATTCACAAGAAACTGAAATTTTGTCCATGCCTTTCAGTTCAAACCTTTAAAATGACACATTTCCAAACATCTGTTGGTCAAAAATCACAGTAAAACATGAATGAAACTATCATTTTAAACATAAACAAAAAATAAAAATTACTGGGCAGAGAAAACACAACCTGAAAGACTGATTCCAGGGCAAAGATTTTTATTCAACTTCCCGGTTACAAAAATCTACTCACATTAAACCAACGAAACACCAATTACGGCACAAACCTTTACTCTTAGTATTGACACATTAGCAATGAATTATTTAAACAGTCGTCAATCCTCTTGCTGACTGCTCAGTTCTCTAGACCTGGCATTGTCAGAGGATGAATAAATACTGATGATCCTCTGACTTTTAATTTAGCACCACCACCGTGGTTTAAGTGCTAATTAGCGATTCTAAAAGTAGCATGCTAACAGGGTCAACTAAGACAGTGATGACAGTAAACATTATCCCTGCTAAAACATCATTAGCTTAACACCGTCACTGTTAGCATGCTGACGTTAGCATTTAGCTCAAAGCACAACTGTGTTTCAGCAGCATGACTGTAGACTCTCAGTTTTGTTTAAACATCATTACAATGACTCATGTGACCTTTGATTACCATTTTGTTTTCATCCACTTTATAAGCCACAGAAATGTTGCACATGAATCGTGTTAATTCCTTAATTACTTGTGTTTTGACAGAGCTGAGAACCAGGAATCAGAAAATTCTCTAACTGCTCTAGTTACAGACGTTCAGCTCTGAAATTTACCTTTCAGCATGACAAAACAAAACAAACAAAAAAACATGAAAATCATTTTTGGTTCTGCATCTTTCCCCTGTGTTCCTGCCAGGCAGCCAGACTCTATCAAGCTGTTTGTTGTGACTGTATTATGGGAGGAACCCATCTCACCTCAGCATTCGGCTGGGCTGTGTGGTGCGTGCCATGGCGACCCGCCGGGCGGCGCGTGATTGATCGCGCCGTCGCGAGGAGGATTACTATGCCATGATGCAGAGGCAAATTAATCATTTTGACACTGTGGCTGACATGTAATTTCTCCCCTGCACGTTAGCCGGGCGAAAGCTCCAGCAGGTGGAAGGCAGGATTATGAGCAATGTTTACCCCGTGGAGGTGGAGTTGTATTCAGGCCTTGTTATTTACATAAAGTATTAACATTTAAATGAACTTATTTGTAAAAGAGCTGGATGTTTTTATACTTCCCATGTTTCACAGCTGCTGTGAGCCTGACACCAGAGGAGTTGTGATCATCAGGATCTGCTGCAGCTCACTTTAACTTCACATCCTTTGAAATAACTGAGGGAAAAATTCAAGAAATGTAAGTTCAATAACCTTGATGCAAGAAAAACAAGCGCACTTTAGAGTGACCGATATGCAGAATAGAGCTGATTCCATTAGAATCGCAGCTGCAGTCTTCAGATCCGGGTTGGAGGATGCAAGGCAAATAACAGCTGGAGAGAAAGGTTGAATATTAAATACTGAATGAGAAAAGTTGCATTGGAGAACATGCACAAACAAATGCTAATCCTCGAATTAAATTCCTTAAATTAAAAGAGACATGGAAAATTTTCCAGAAAATCATATGTAAATATTTTCTGTGATGCAGCGTCTTTGTCCCATCCCTCTGTGGACGCTGTGACTTTATAACAACACTATTTTCTCCTTTGGTCCAAAACGGACAAAAGCCATAATTTCCATGGCAACTAGAGGGTAAACATACATCATTATTTACTTCAGTGACAGATGCTGTCATGTTTCTAGGGACATATTTTATATCCCTTTTGTTTATTTGTGATTTCAATCCAGTCAAGCACCTTCGATTACATACGTCCATAAAAGAGGAAACACAAGTAAGAGGAAGAAGAAGCTGCTGATAGACGCTGGCAGAGCTGAAGGGCATTTTTGAACCAATCAGAAATAATTTATTCTTGTGTCTGTCATATACTCTGGTTGTAGTTGTTGGTTGGTGCACTGCGTGGATTTTATTGGTCTTCGTCTTATGAAGTTTAACATTGGCAATGATGCTGGACGTATCTGTGAAAACATCCAAACAGTTTGAACAAATGCTCTGAGGTATCTTCCCCAAATGTGGAAATGACATGGCTGCCGGATTAAATAAAGAAACCCAACAGAGGAAATAAATTAGGTCGTTAGCTTCCCCAAAAACTAAATGACCAAGTGTTGAAAGGGTTGTTGACCGATGGCTCAGAGATGACTGCTGCCGACATTTCCTCAAAGTTACATTCCTTCCTGACTAACACCAGTTTCAAATGATCCTCATCGGAGGAATCAGCGGCGTCTTCAGAGAACTTCCCCGTCCCCTGTCCTCTGTCACCGTGTCCCTGGTGCTCAGCTACAGTATGACAAAAAATGTCCCTTGCCTTCACCAGCCTGTCACCGAGCCACCGATACAGACTAACAAGGCCAAAGGCCGCGTTCAGACAAATCAGAACCTATTTTGCTTCCTGTCTGTTAGACTGGAGAGTGCTTGTATTGGTTGGTATTGTTCCTCGCTCCGGCAGGTCCGTTCTCAAGTGAAATCACTGAGGTTTGTTTCCCGAAGCCTTCGGCGGCACTTGTTCTTTATTTTGTCTCCTTGTGGAATGAGGACAGAATAGGAAGGTTGATCCTGAGAGACAGCGGTCGACAGAGAGACAGAAAGAAAGAAAGAGAGAAAGAGAGGGCTGGAAACTGACATACCTCAACTCTCAGTGTATTTCGGGACCCTGTGGTTTTATGTTACCATGGAAACCTTGAGGCGAGGGGATAATATAAAAATCATTGACATCGTGGTTACGCCGTTGACATGTTTGTAGCATGGCAGGTGGAGTCAGCAGTCAGCCAATTAACCAGCAGCAACAACCAATCAAGCAGAGACGCTGATCAAACTGCCATCAGCCGATCAAAGAGCTAACCTTGCACCAAACCGATCAACCTGCCAGATAACCCGACCCTCTCACCGGCTTGTCACCAAACTACACCAATCAATAAACTTACCAATAAACTCGCCAATCAAGGAAGCAACTGAGCAATCAGCAACGCAGCCAGTTAGCGAAGCGACCCACCACCCATCCACCCAAGCAGCTTTTGCTCTTGTTAATTTTGTATTTCATTTTTCAATCAAGTGCGTCTGGTATCATTTCAAAATAAATATGAACCCACAGAAAAAGCCCATTTTTGTGAGAGGCGAACAGAGAGTGAGTGAAAGATAAAAGGAAAAAGAAAAAAAGGAGAGGACTGTAAAGGTAAGAGGGTGAGGGTGAAACAGGTAAAACTGACACAAGATGGAGAAATCTCAGACATCTCTTCTGTTCGCTTTTATCTCTGTTCTTGCACTGATGCACACAGTTACAGTCACGCACACACAACCACTGACAGATGCACCATGGTGTTACACAAACAATATAGAGAGATTTACAGTCTCGCACTCATGGCCAAGTGCACCGTAATATTGTGTGTAAATAAGCTTTTGTGCAGCAACACGAACGAGGATCCAGATTCTGAAGTCGAGCCGAGTCTTCGGAGTAAAAGCCAGAGTTCCCTGAGTTCAAAGATCAAATAAACAGGTTCAGAACTGGCAGCATGCAGATAGACAGACCAAACAACCTAATTTAAAAATCGGTAGCTATCAGACAATCATTAAAGAGGTAATCAGAACTGGTAACAGGGCACAGGCGGGAAACAGGAACTGAGGGAATTGGCAGAAGGGAATGACCAAACACTACGGCAGCCTAGCAGCATTAGACAGCCTCTTTACTCAGAGAAAAGTTCAGATATAAAATCTGGCACAGTCTAAGATTAGGAAGCTGATAGACACTCGGTTTAAGAGGCACAGACACACATCGACTGTGGCCAGGAGGCTGAAACAGGCTTTAGTCAGTCCATACTATACACAGTATATACTTTCTACTGATCATTGTAGTACAGTGACTCTTCCCTAAAGACAGATGTGATGCCATGGCGTACACACTGACTGTGGACGTCTGATCAGTATTCTCAGGACAGAAGTGACGGTGCGACTGTAGCTCGAGAGGCTGAACCAGGGTCTGACACTGGAGGAAGAACAGCTGAGCAGGCAGGTGACTGGGTCAGGTGATCTCCGGAGGAGGAAGAAACGCAGCGGGTGAAGCAGGAAAAAAAAAAACTCCAGACCAAGACTGACTGGAAGTGGGAAGAGAAGGAGTGCGAAGGGCCAGAGATCAGGGAGGAGGATGAGCTGCAGGCGTCACCATGACAGAATCTAATATACATTTTTAAATGCATTTAAAAAAGCAGAAGAACGGCGGCTTAGGAGCTGAGGTGAAGTCAGACCGAACTCCACTTCCTGTTCATGTCTACGTGGAACTGGGCGAGACACATTTGCTTCTGGTTGCAAATTGATCCGTTTGGTGTGAATTAACTTTGACCTCTGAAATTACAGGGCTCACTAATGTCCATCCAATTTGAGATAACAACTTCACACTATTTCCTGGTTTGCTCCAGATGGACAAGACTTATAATTACAACAGCTGCGAGAGAGCTTTGTCGCGTCAGTCACTTCTGGGCGACTGACGCAGTTGTTTTATGATAAAGGTATAATCGCCCCTACAAACTAATGAAAAAATGATGATTAAAGAAAAAAAATGAAAGATGCAAGGGCATCAATCCAACACTTTCAGAGCAGTTGGAATTGGTAGTTTCTTCTCTCATCTGTTTTCTCATTTTCTCCATTTATCTTTCCTCTCTCTCTCCATTTGACTGTCTCTAATTTTTTCTGCTGTTTTTCGTCTCAGGAGATTTTCACAACACAAACACTCAAATCTCTCTCTCTCCTTCTCTCTCTCTCTCTCTCTCTGTGATACATCAGCATCCCTGAGAGAGGCAGCAGAGCCCCCAAAGTAATTTATAGATGCATAGAGTCCTTCCTGCTTTCGCTGAATACATATTTCCCTCATAAACAGAGCACTCTATTAGCATAGTGTTACAGTATTTCTTACTTTTTTCTTTTTATTCAAATCTTACTTTGGCTGCACGGACAGCAGCTGAATTGCAAATGAGCGCGCGCGCACACACACACACACACACACACACACACACACACACACAAATATTCATGCAGTCCTGCACACATGTGAATGCATGAAATACACACATAAATGTGCACACGGATGTTTGCATAAAGGCTTCATTCAGTCAGGAATACTCAGATACAAACGCAAACATCCATCGATAAGTAATTGAAACTGCAAGGAGTCGTGAGCGAGCTTTGTTTTTTGCATGAGGCCATAATTCAGTCTCGCCTTTCTAATGTGCTACCTGGTCTATTTACAAATGTGAGGTCTCGTAAAAATGGATCGTTCAGCGAGGCAACTTTCATGGACAAACTCTCTGCCGAGCCTCAGGGGATATGGGTGGGGGTGAAGGAAGGGCGATGTATAAACATCACAAAGAGTCGAGTATTATTGCAGCCTGTTGGTCTCAATCAGATTCATAAGTAAAATCCAATCTCCATTTTTCAAAGGGTCTTTTGTCCCTTAAACGTCTCCAGGTCATTAGAGATTCTGTCATCATTCCAGGCTTGATAAACAATCACCGGCTGCAGCAGATGTTCAGAATGACAAATGCTGGTCTTATAGGAGTGAGTGTGTGTGTGTGTGTGTGTGTGTGTGTAAGTGTGTGTTTCTCAGCATCAGAAACTCTGGTTGGCTGGCTGTAAGTTGTTTGGTTTGCTGGCTCTTTGCTTATTCCACCCTTTTATTTTCATTACCACTGTCGCCAAGTGTTTGGTGATGAAGGAAAGTTGGGTCTCTGTAAATAATATTATAAAGAGTAAAGTCTGAGATCATTTAAGCGCTGTATAGTAAAAAGTACTTGACTTATGGTATAACCATTTGAGGTTGATCAGATTAGTTCTTTGAGGGATGGTTGGACAGTTAAAATAAAAGTGAAAATGACTGACTGAATGCCAGACTAATTGGCCGGCTGCTGAGTTCCCCGTCTGGCTGTTTGTCTGGTTCTCGCTCTAGTCAGAGATGGTGAACAGTGTTTTGAGATTAGATTCTGGCAGCTCTCTGAATACAGCACAGAGCAATTTGACAAACCTGACTCACGAAGGAAACTGATGTGTCTCGAGCGTCTGTACCTGCGCCTGTCGTTTCACTCTTCCTCTCCAATGTCAAGACGGCAGCAACATTTGATCATTTTCTGTATTTATTCTGGTGACTCAGAATCACTGTAAGGAACCGTGCTGAAAGTCTGACTCCAAGTAATTCTTGCTCATGTTACTATACAGCTCCCAACATACACATTATATCTTTACATTACATCTTTATATGAACCATCAGCTCACCCCTGTAACTCCAATATAAAAAAAGAAATGAAATGATAAGTTGACATTAAATATTAAATAACATTAATACATTAATATGTGGCTGGTTTGTAGTTTGCAGCAACACTATGCATTCACACCCAAGATGAAAAACCTTGTTTGTATGTTTTCAAAAACAGTTGGTTATTTATATTTTAGAAGAGGTATGTTCAAAATGTTAGAAATACATTTAACATGCTCAAGACTTACATTAGCAGTAGTAGTTTTTTTTTGCTGCGGCATGTTAGCAAACATCACCGTCTTTCATAGATTTGCCTGCTAGCTAGTTAGCTAGCTAACAACTAAACTGTACATTTTAATGCAGAGTATTTGAAATTGACTGTTACTGTTCATAGTAACCTGCATTTGGAAGCAAATATACATATATATCAGAACTTTTGTTTACTTTACTACCATCTCTCATCCTGTAGGCTTGAATGGTAGTGTGGCACAATTTGTAAGTTTCACCATTGCTAAATAGCCAACGTTAGCATTAGCAGCTGTTTACTTACCAGCCTTGACGAGTTTCATTCACTGTTGCGTTTACAGTAGAAGGGATTTCATACTACTTCAGGACAGACTGGACGCCACAGTGACTCTGTATCAGAAAGTGACGAGACAGTTCAACACGGCTGGTGCTAGCTGGTTAGCAGCTAGCTAGCTGGTTAGCAGCTAGCACTGGTTAGCTAAATTCAGTAAAAGAAAAGTGATAGAAATGGAAGCAAAAACAAAAGGGTGATGTTGAACTCACAATGTTTATTCCAGACTGTTAAGAGTAGATACTTGTTTACGCTAATGTTGTCGATGTAACAACAGCAGAATTTAAAAATAGCTCCTTTAAAGTTTGTAGCTAGCTCCTAGCAGACACCAGGTGTAGTAAACTTGTAAGTATCATACAGAACAAAGTGGACAAACACACACACTATTTTTGCCCGAACATAGCTATTAATATACAGCTTCAGTTTGTCGTTAGCATGGTTAGCAGGGTCACTTAATGCGTTGACAACAACACATTTTTATAATAATTCTATAATATTCATAAATATTTAAATATCTAGTTGTTTTCTTAAGCCTGAGATTGTTCCTCATCTCATCCTATGGTGAAAGCACAGGTGTTAGTGCTAGTAGGAATAGTGATGCTACTGTGAACGCGCTGTTCCACAGGGACTTTCCTTACATTGATGTTGTTAAATGAATGGAAACCTAAATGACAAAAAAGTGAGAACGTGATCATAGCACTCTTATTCTACTCTATATGCCATGCTACCACTGGTAATGTCTGAGTGTTAAGCTTTAACCTTGACTATCACAGTCCTATTTCCATCCTGTGAACATTACATCCCTAAACTTATCCTTCAAGCATTACAGCCACTGTACTCTCATCCAGTTGAAATACTGCAGCCCCGAGCATTTGACAGCCTCTTACGGCCCCATTTACATCCTTAATCTCAAAAGTTAAAACATTATATTCGTGCTGAACCTTGAATCTTAAATTTTTTATTTAGATTGTTGCCGTTGAGCTGAATGAGTTTCAGCGTGTGGATCGCAAACATTAAAAGGGTCAACGCTCACAGAGAAAAGCACTAAAACTGAAATTTAAGTAATGAACCTTGGAGATTGTTGGAAGGCCCGCTGTGTTTCTTTACTACATTACGTTATGCAACTGTAACCTGGAGAGCTTGAGCCTCAACTTTAATTTTACCGATATAAGTGTCATCTCAGCTTGTTTGAAGCTTTAACATTGCAGCTTTATATATAATCATAACCTTGATTTTTAATTCATTATTTCCTCTTTATTTCATCCCTGAAGTTGAATCCTGTATTTGCCTTTGAACTGAAACACTGCAGCCTAGTTTACACTTACAGCATTGGAACAGTACAGCCCAATTTCTGCCTACAACCACAAACATTATTTCCCCATTTGCATGCTTTAACCTCGTGGGTCCATGACGGATTAAGTGTGTATCCGGGTCACATCCTGAAGGGCGCACAAAGAGCGAAGTGCTGACATATATACATGTAGGGGAGAGATGGCGGAGGCCCCAGGTTGGCTGCAGATGAGGCCCTGGGCCCCTGCATTAGCAGACGGGCAGGTCGCAGAAAGTTAACGAGAGGTTAAACGGGAGATTTCGACCATCTTACATCACTCCTCCCCACAGACCTGCCTGATGCCACAAAGCATCGTCTGGCCTCTCCAACAGTGGACACACAGACCTCTGCTCCACTTTCACTTTCACGAGCCTCCAGGTGAACTCAACTTTCACCTTATGTTCAGAGTTGAGTCACAGTAGTTCTTCAACTTTATTTATATCGTGGTTTGCATTATTGAATATAAATAGATGATTTATGGATAAATAAACAATAAAACATTGTCCAGTTGTTCCCACAGTAATTGTTTTTGCTTTGCCTGCACAGTTTTTAAGAACAGCTAAAACTCTAAGATAAAAGCTTCATAACATCATCACAGGTGACACAGTGTCCTCACACATAATCATGTCCTTTTGTACAAGTTAGCATTCAAGCTAACTAGCCAGTGAGCTTATGTAATGTGAATGAGCTCACTGGTTAGCTCATGGTTTTCAGGGTAGTAGTCCAGCAGTCGACTTTGTTCTTTTGTGTTGAAGGCGTCTTTTAATTCTTTTTGTTTTTCAATGAATAATTATTCATTCACATTCAAAGTACTTGGCACCAACTTGGTGGCAGCTTGACTCGTCGTTTGCACACTCATTCATTCATAATTTAATGAATTCACACATTACTTTAATCATATAATGGCAGATTCATTCACTCATGCTTATTCACGCCTCACAATCACTTTATTAATTCTCTCATTTGTTCATTAATTCCTTGAATCAAACATCCTGAGCGACTGCAGTATCATTTCTAGCTTGTTTATTTACTGTAATTACAGACACATGACTTCATTATCATTACATTCATTTATTCACTCATTTAGTAGTGTGTTCAATGTCAAGGACTCTCCTCTGTTCATTTATGTTAATCAATCATACCTCAGCTAATTCAGTCACATCTTCACTCGTTTATTAATGATCAACTATTAACATGTCAACATTCATCCATTCATTAATTCTCACGTTAATCCGTTCATGTCCTGTCTGTAGCTCTGTCTCCGTTTAACACACTCAGACAGTTTAACAGGCTGCAGTGCAAAAACCCATCATCCATATCCATGTGTACTAAATAAACCGAGTGTGTGCGTGTGTGTGTGTGTGTGTGTGTGTGTGTGTGTGTGTGTGTGTGTGTGTGTGAGTGTGTGTGTGTATGTGTGTGAGTATGTAAGCAGTGTACAACATCAGCTTGTCTTGTCTTCTGACCATGATGAGCTAATGAGGAAAATGAAGCGAACCAGGACGAACACAGACAGAATTATTCCTCTAAACACGGTTTTAATGCAGCTAAGAGCCAAAATTAGGAAACTAAATTTAACAAAGATGTTCAGTCTGTTTCCCACTGAGGACACGAAGACCAAGAAACAAACCAACACTGTTTCATTAGTTTTGAACTGAATATCAATTCATTTTATCAAATAAAATAAATAAAATGTTGTATTTATAAAAGACATTCTCAAATCTATCTATAATGTTAATGTATGTCCTGGTCAACTAAATCTTTTTTGTGCATGATGTGACATTTTGGCCACATAAATGACAAAAAGGTTGAAAAAAATAAGAGAAAAGACATGGAGAAAAAAATAGAATAAAAGCAGAATAAAAAATGTAACTAGAAACTGAACTAAATCTGAGACTCTCTAATCTAATGATGCTCTACATTAAAAAATTTGTTTTTCTATGACAAGCAGCTTTTCCTCTTCTGTTTCTCCTTTATTCTGTCTGTCTCTGACCTTCTCTCCCTCACTCCATTTTCCCATCTCCCCAGTTGACATCTCCTCTTCCTCTCCCTCCCATTTCCCCTCTCCCTTTCTATCCTCAATGACAGACCATCTGGCCTCAGCCAGGCATTTTTAATGGCTTCATCACCGGGCCGCGGGATGCTGCTCGAAACAGAGAGCGGTGATTGGCTGAAACGCCCGGCCGCCTCCTAACCCTCCTGAATTTAGGCAGTCCTACGCCGAGCGACAACATCTACAGTGCAGAGCTGTTCAACATCAGCACAACAACAGACAGTACACATTCAGCCAAACTCAGACACAGTAGCTCTCTGTGCAGCCTCTCCTTCTGTAGAATAACATTCGGTATCTCAGCCAGATATGGTCTGATATATAAATCCGCTGCTTAAAGTAGAATCTGTGCAGTTGAAATATCAATGTGAATTGAAAGCACCACACGGCCACAGTTCACCCGCATATTGTAAATATTTTCATTCATTCTGCCTGAATAGCTTCATACTGTGTCTCAGCTGTTTACGCAGGTCTGCGTTATGTTGGATTAAAGCTCCATATTTTCTTCTTCTTCTTTGTTTTATTTGAAGTGTTGATCCATAAGAAGATATATTAGTTTTAAGAATCAAATACCATCTCAGTGTAGTTTTACATCTCCTCTCTCAGGCTTCTCTCTGGAGCTCTAGTAACAACAGGTCGGTGAGCCAATCAGAAGAGAGGAGGCTCTGAGCCTCTCTTCTGATTGGCTGACTGTTTTCTTATTGATCCAATAAAAATACAGCAGATTTCAGGTAAAAACCCTGAGAGAAACCAAATCCTGTAAGGTGGGTCCAGGTGGGCGGGGCTTGTGGTGTGGCTGAGGGCAGTGACTGTTTTCTGTTTAATGTGTGTGTGTTTATGTCCACATTAGAAAAGTGTGGGAATAGTTTCTCTTTTTATACAGAGTACTGATTTCATTGGATTATGTGATTAAAATTTTCCAGTTGGATCAGTGACTTTCTGATTCTCTGCGTATTAATATTTTTCCTGAAAACAAAGTGGGTGTGTTGTCATATTTGTGATCGTCTGCCTGTCACAGATAGCTCACCTCATGCTGTTTGCCAACACATCTCTGCAGGTAAACAACAGTTTGCTAACACATCTCATTAGCAACCTGAGGTTTTCCTGCCACCAACAAATCTGCAGGTGAACTAACAGAGTTTTTCTGCATCTTCAGCTGAATGGCCTGAACTGAAAGTGACCTGCAGCCGCTGTGTGAAGCAGAGGAGCTGGTAATGATGAAGGGCAGAACGAAGGAGATAACCACACTTCTAATTAAGGACAATGGCCCTCTGGAGATGGGCACTGATATCTCACATTGTACTTTGTACTGAAGCATGTACTGAATCAGGCCCAGAAATTAACAAGGTCTCCAGGCAAAAATCTCCTTGAAAGTTCATACGATGTCTGTGAAATTAAAAACGAAGAAGGAGAGAAATTTATTCTGTTAAAGTTGGGAAATATTCATGAATTGTTCTAGAAAGCTTGCTGTTCATTTTTAGCAGTAGCAGTCATTAAAAGTAGGCAAGCAAATAAAAAGTGCTGCGTTGACTCTATTTTCTACCTGATAAAACATTTGCAAAACCTGCCGCTGAATGTTTGACACCTGCAGTGTTTTTATTTTATATTTACAATAAAGTACAAGCTTCGTACTAACTGCTATGACCAATTACATATCCAACAGAGGGAGTTAGACAAAAAAAACGTCCTCTATTAAAAGTCTGTGACGCTCTGGAGTTGGAGCGCTGTGACTGTGAGCGAGGAAAGCTCTTAGAAAATAAATAAAGACCTTGTTTGTTGGTGTTGCACCTACATTTTTTTTTCATGTATTTGCATGGCACCAAGACCAAAATAACAAGCACACAATAATGAGCAGCTGTCTAATGGTCTCTACGCTTACACAACAAAGACAGTAAACTGTATTTCTACGAATGTGTATTGCACAGTATAAAACTTGGAAGATTCTTGTGTGCAAAAGCATTGGCAACTCGCCTTCCTGAAGCGCCAAGCATTCGACTTAGTTCAATATTTGGGCCAAGTCTGAAAACATCCAGAAAGCAAAATAGGATTAATATATGTATGGTGTCCTTAATACTGTGTCAACCTGTTCTTCACCTGTCCGCAAAGTGATCTAAGAGTGTTTTTCTGCTCTGCACACCTGTGTTTCAACCCTTCGTCAGCCCCATGACCTGCTACTTGCCTCCCTCAGCTGCATTTAATTACCCCTTGAGTCTGTATGAAGGTGCTGGTTTAATTTGTGCCAGTGTGTTTCATGGGACTTTTATTTAAAATCTACCACCTGGAGTCTGAATGTGCATCCTGTTCCTAAAACAATGTCATATTGAGGAAAGGCTTATTTAAAAGTTTACATTCACAAAGGGTTTCTTGTCATGTGTCAAAAACTTCTGAAACACATAGATAATTATGTGACACAAACTCTCCACTGACAGCAGACTAACAATAAGAGTTTGCATATTTAAGTGGCTCAGAGTGAGAGTTTGCTGTTACAGGTGAAGTGCTGTAGTAGCAGGCTGCCGCTGCTGCTGACTCAGCCTCTACAGTCACACACTGAGCTGCTCTTCCTGGAAGTTAAGCTACCAGCTTCTACCTGCTTGATGGCTGTTTGACATCCAGCCATACAGCCTCTGTATTTCCTCACTGGTTTGCACTTCACCTCAGCACTGTGCATGACAAAACAAGCCGAGAAAAACTTGAGTCTTGCTGATGAACTCGTCCGAAACACTGTGTGGAAGCAAGTCAGAAATGTACTTAGGCCCTAAAGCATTAATATATGTTTTTAATTTGAAACCAGAAATTTGGCGTTGGGTTGTGGGGGTTGTTTGGAGATGGCAGTGGGAGGGGAACAGGTGGCAGACTGGATGAGGGTGGCAGAGCAAGGCAAGCTGACAGGTATCTACTAAACGAGGCAGAGAAACAAAGATTCAAACTGTGAATGGAGGGACAGAACTGAGTGTGACTGTCTGTGGGGGAACAGGAAACTGGACCTGAGGCACAGGGAGAAAACTGTGTCTCAAAAAAATCCAAAAGACATGCGTGAGAAAAACAAGAAAATAGAAGTTGCAGAAAACAGAAACATCACGTGCTAATCACTTGCTCTTATTGCAGCTTGTAGTCTACCCTTAGCTAGTAGCTTGTTGACAGAGCTATGTATAATTGAGTGTCGTCTGCATAGTTGTATTGCATAATTTGGCGTAATGGGAGTTTATTGAGGTTAAATAGGAGAGGTCCAAGTATTGAACCTTGAGGTACTCCACATGTTATGCTAGCTGGAATATGGCATACGTATGTGTAGTTACCAAAGGAAACAGTCCTAATTTGTAGCTAAAACCTAAACTAATCTAAGACCCTGCCTGAGAGTTTTTTAAAAAACTATTTCAAGTCAAAAACTTGTTGGTAGACAACTTTTTCAATTATTATACTTATAGAGGGTTGATTTGATATGGGTCTATAGTTGCTAATTACAGACATGTCCAGGCTACTCTTTTTTAGTAGAAGCTTAATAACTGAAGTTTTTAAGACCTTTGGGCAAAAGCCTGATAGGAGGGTGCTGTTAACTATATGCAGTAGGTCTGTTGCCAAGCAGCTATAATTATTATTTATTATTATTATTTTTGAGAAAGTTTGTTGGGAGGGTGTCAAGGCAGCATGTCGATGGCTTAAGATATTGCAGAGTTTTGTCGTCAGTGGCATTGAACACACAGAGCTCGGTCCTGACGCCAACACTACACAGATTTTGTAGTAAGCAGAGATGTGGAAGGTTTTTCCCTGTGAGTTTCAGTATAGCTGGATGTCACGTCAGATGCACATTTTTAGTAAGTGCAGGATCTGTGTGACTCAGCCTGATGCGTCATTAAAACCATCCGCAAGGGACTAACATGTTATATCATCAATTTGACATGAGCAAGACTCTCTCTCTCCAATTTCCCTACCTTCCTCTCATCGCCTCTCTCCTCTCCTGTACGACTCCTTCCCATCCTGCTGCTTCATTTCTTTTCTCCTTTACTCTTCAAATCTTCCTTTTTCATCTCCTCCTGTCATTTCTCTTGGTTTCCTTTCACATCACCTTCCTCCTCTCTTCCTCCTCTCTCTGGAGACAGGCTCTCTGAAACATGCCAATGAAACTCATACAGACTTTTCGCATATACACGAGTAGTGTTGCACTGGTAGAGCACAAAGACCCAACTTTTTAAACAACTATTCATATATTTATTTAACACAGTCTGTCGGTGCATCCAACACTGAGTATTTTCTCAATCGCTGTCAAGATTGCCATGAGATTTGTACAGTCTGTACTGTACATGACGCCTTCTCTCCTCTGTCACCTTTAACTTTAAGATAAGGAAAACAGAGAAACTAAAAACTAAACAAATCAAAACAAAACTGAACCTCAGATAAAAAGGAGAAACCTCAGGAGGCGCAAGAGAAAGGAGATGCTTCTTTTAGGACAGACAGACATGTCATAGGTCAGGTCTCACATATACTTTGTCAACCCATAAGGAAGACAGATAGTTTGGCCAGATATTGGGGATCCGACCGAGATCGACAAGCTGATCTGCTCAAACATACACTTTCTACACAGTTCTACATGTTCTACCTTGTTTTAATTAGTGGTAAATTGTTTTAAATGAATGCTCATTAGTACTATCAATGAAAACAACACTAATTGAAACAGTAAAACTAGTAAAAACCATATTAGTTCAATCAAGAGTGGCCTTAGTAGAACAGACAAAACCGGCACTAGTTCATAAGGCTGAATTTTGTTGAACCAAACTGTTTGACCAATGTGAGGAAAATTTAATTACGTTGACTAGACAAACTAAGGACAAACGTTTTAATTCAATTAAAGGTGAATAAATTGAATTGACAAATCTATGTGGTCTTCAAATAACACCATCAAGACAGGCTGATTTTACTAGATTTGTTTATGTGGAATATAGGCAACTTATTACTTTTATCCAATTATTATTATTATTATTATTTTCTTGTAATCAGCCGAACATCTTACACCTGTATTAGCTGGATAGCGGTGGGTGCGCTCCAACACCCGACCTGCACAGCGCCAGTTGGGCGTGTTCTCCACTCCATTTCAATTCGGCACACAACACTCCCCTCATGCTGCAGATGCTGACTCGAATCAGCGGATCAGTGCAGCAGATGAACAAGAATCAACAGCACAGACTAACAAAACACATTCTCCACACATCTCGTAGCAAACGAATCCAAACAGAGATGAGTTATCACGGCATCTTCGCCACTTGATTATCATCTGATAGAGATTTCAGGGTCATACTTGGCATCTCACATGTCATCTGCGCTCCTTTTTAACCAGCAGTAAATAGATGGAAAATACAGAAAAGGACAAAAAGGAGCAAAGAAAACACAGCACACACACCTGTATTCCCACCAGCTTTATTTGAAGAATGTTTTAGACTCGACACAACATGTTTTTATTATAAGATATGCTCACCTCCAGCAGGAGTGCCCACATTCACCACCCAGGGGAGCTCAGGTCTCTTTTAGGGAAGCTGAGCTGCTCCTGGTCTCCTGGTGCAGTTTCAAAATCTCCAACCTTCTTGTGGTAAGTTTGTAACTGTACTGCAGTACATGTTTGCAATGCTAGTAGGAAGATGTGCAGTAAACCTCGCACTCTCTGTGCATGAAGCTTATTTACATTTTATCACACTGAGCTCACATCGACTAAATTTTCAGACATCAGGCTCCCTCCCTTTTCTCTCTCAATCCTTCTCCCCTGTTCACTTCTCTCCTTCCTCTCTTGGTCTTCTGCTCTTTCTGAAGCAACACAAGGGAGAGAGGAAGAGAGGTAGGAGGAAAGAAACTGGAGCAGAGAGAGAAAGAGAGAGAGAGAAAGAGAGGAAGAGAGGGGGAAGCGATAAATCATCCTCCACCTTCTGAGTTTGGGGTTTTTTTCTGTTGCTCTCCTCCATCGTGATGAATCGCCCTCCTCTGAGAAATGAACGTATAAAAACAAGAAAATGAAAGTAATAAAATAAAACAATGAAACAGAAGGCCATTTCACTCTCTCTCTTTCTTTATCCAAAAAAAAAAAAAGTCGGCCGGCCGGGACGGGCGGTCTATCTGAGGGATGATGGGATGGAGTGAGCGAGAGAACAGAGAGACGTTTTCTGTTCTTCCTGGGAGTTTATGAGCCGTGAAGAGTTTTCAGGGAAGCTGAAAATATTGCTGCAGTCGTTCATCACACACTTTCAAGGATCCTCCGGTGTCCCCTCTTTCATTTTCATCTCTTCTCTCGCCCTGTTTTTTATTCTCGTTTTCTCTATTCTTTGTTACTGTAGATGAACGTCCTGTTACTTATTTCACTCTTTCTTCTACGTATTTACACCGCGGCGTTTTCAGTAAGTACTTTATTCTCTCCACAGTTAGAACTTATGATGATGCAATTTTTAAAATGATCAAATTTGATTAAAAAAATCCCATTATAATAAAATATATCCCTGTTTATTTCATTTCTTTATACAAATGCATTAAAAATGTATGCTGTAAATTGATGTAAATGCTAATGTTGGCGTGTTAACACGCTCACAGTGACAATGCTAACATGCTGATGTTTAGTAGAGATGATGTTTAGCATGCTAACATTTAATTAGCACTATACAGAAGGTACAGCTAGTTTTGCAGATATTTGGTCATAAACCAAAGTATTTTGATCTCAAGCTCCACCTGAAGAAACCAGATTCAAAGAATAACCCCCCCCCACACCTCCTTCAAAAGGGAAAACTTTTCTATTTAACAGGTTTAAACCCCCTAAAGCTCAGTCATTAGTCCAAACAGGACGAGAGGCTGTAATGTGATTAGATAAACTTTGCTCTCCATCAGCCGGCTTGGTTTTAAATGAAAGTCAAGATTATGACGACAGCAAATATGCCACGCTCACTAACAGGATAATGGGGATGATAGGAGGCGTAATGCATCCCAATTTTTAATGGTACTGTAATGGTGTAAAAATGTGACCAAGCAGAGACACGCTTCAGTTCAAGCTTCACACCAACAGATGGAGACCTGCGTGCTGCTGACTGAGGACGCACATACAGATGTTCTTTTCTTGCAACTTAGTTTCTGCTTAACGGAAAACTTCAGGGGGAAGTTCGATCAGAGTTCAGAGTGTTAATCCAATCATTGAAAGAGAGGATTTAGAGGCTCTTGAGGTGATAATTAGAGCTCCTACTTGATGATGAATACCGGCTGCAGGCTACAGATTTGGAACATCGGCACCTTTGCATTTCACCCCCTGAATTACATCAGAGCATTTTATTCTCAGCTGGGATGGATTTTTTTTTTGTTGTCAACTGTCTCAAGTACTGGCAGCCTGGGGCCCACTGGTTCCTACTGAAGAAATAAAACTTTAAAACACACAGAATGTAACTTCTGCCACTAGGGGTCAATCAAAATGATGTGAAGTAGTGTGGGATCATCGGAGTTGTCTTCACCATTGTTGTCAGCTTCTCCTGGTTTGGATTCCTTCAGTGTCAGTGGATCAGGAGGTTTTTTTTACCAGGAAAACAGACCAGGAGATTAAAACCAGTAGAAACACTGAATAAAACATTTTTCAGGTTAAAAACCTGCGTTTCGTCGATGCTCTTCAGCGGACACGGACGTCAGTTTGGTTGGCGGTGGTGATTGTTGCTTGACAAGAGGCTGTTATACGCCCTCTGAGCAGCCCCACGTCTTCAGGCTAGCTGGTTAGCATGCTAACATCAGTAGATACAAACAAGAGTTAACATTGGTGTTGCTTTCCACCTCTGGAGACAGCTGTTGGTGAGTAAAGTTTGATGCTGAACTACAGTGTTTCTTCTAGACTGGCAAGTAAACAGCTGCTAATGCTAACGTTAGCTATAGCTAAAGCAGAACTTACATGTAATTTAACAGAGTTACAGAAACACATTCATCTGATAAAGATGAAAAAATGTTTCTAGCTCTTGTTTGTGCCACATAATCCGTTCGTTCAGACTCGTCCCATAAACATTTTCAAAGCCGTGTTAATGGCTCATTTTTAACTGAATGTTTTGACGCCACAACATGAAGAAAATAACAGAAACTGAAGGAGGAAAAAAAACATAATGGAAAAAGCTTGTCTCTGAAGAGGAAAGGAATGTGTTTGTGGAGAGGTCAGAAAGAATGAAGTGTTGTTAAGCTGCTTTGCACCTTTTCCTGCTTTAATGCAGGGAGGCTGGAGAACAGCAGCCGCCAGCAGGCTCAGGTGAACGCTCGCCACAAGGGAAATAACACTCGTCTAAATCATGGAAAAGAGGGGGATGACAGGGAGAGGGAGAGGGACGGAGGAGGAGCTGGAGATAAGGAAGATAGAAAGAGACAAAGTGAAAGAGATTAGAAGCAAAAGGTAAGAGGAATGTGGTGAAAAACAGAGGAAATGCAGAACAACAGAAACGAGAGAAGAGAGTAAACATGGAGAGGGAAGAGAAGAAAGTATGACAATGAGAGAAAAACAGAGAGAATAATGTAGAGGATGTACAAGAGGAGAATAACAAGGAGGAAGAAAACAGAAAAACAAAGACTGAATGAGTGAGATCAAAACAGAGATGCAGAGATGGAGCAAAGAGAAGATACGAGGAATGAATTCACAAAGAGGAGAGCGAAATACACCGAGAAAGGTCAAGACACATGAATCAAACAGGAGAGGAGTGGAACGAATGAATGAGGGGAAACTCAAGATGGTAGTAAAAGGATTGTAATGATGGAGAATAAAACGGAGAGAGAGAGAGAGAGACAGAGGGCTGACAGAAAGAGATGGACCGAGAAAAGCAGGGAGCAAAAGAGAAAATGAGATAAATGCAGAAGAAAGCAGCGACAGAAATAAAGAATATGGTGAAGAAAAGAGGAGAGGAGCGACAGAAATGAAGAGGGAGATGTAACGGAGGGAAATGGAGGGACATAAATGAAGAAGACTCCTGCAGCGGAGAGAAAAGAAAATGACCAAACAGGAAGAGAGAGGAGGAATTTTAGAAAAGGCCGGAGGACGGCGAGAGAGAGAACCGGTGAGAGAGGTGCAGATGATAATAGAGGTGGACAGAGGGGGCGACCTGAACGTAACATCCCACAGGTGAACACTGCAGGGATCAGAAGCCTTTGCTAATCGTGGTGTTAATTAACAGTGTGTGTGATGTGCTGATGTGGCACCTGTCGCAGCAGTTTATCATCACGGTCTTCGTGCTGCTTTTGGTTTTTCTCTTTTGTATGTTGCTGACCAATGACTTTAAGTTGTTGTTGTAGTTGTCATAGTTGTTTTTCGATCTGCAATGATTAATTTTTGGCATCATCATCATTTTATAAAGTTTGTTGTGTGTGTATTGATAAAAAGTTGCCTGTTTACACATCCAGAAGAAGTTATCATAATCGTCTTTTAAAGTTTCTCTCCAGATGTTTTAAACTCTGTAAAAATCCTCTGCTATGATTAATATTTTAGTTTTAATGCATAAAAAGTGAAAATAAGAGAGGGAAACTGGGTCTGAAGCTCATCTCCTCTTACTTCCTGATTGAGAAATCTGGATCAGGCCTTATGCCCCGCCCACCACCACCTGCTGGCTCCAGGTGGACAGGTGAAGGAGCAGAAAGTATCAAGATGGTTAGAGGAGGAACCTCAGCCACATGTTTGAGCCTCAGTCAGACCCAGAGACTAGCAGACGGATCAGAACGGTTAGCGCAGTTAGCATCTTTTATTTATTAATGCTGTTTTGGTTGTTGGTTGTGCTAATGCTAACTCTTATTTAGCCCCGCCCCCCCTGTCCGAACAAGTTGACAGGATTGGTTCTTTAGGTTTGTGACATATAAAAACCTGAAATGAAACTGATGAGTTAAACTTGAAAAACAGCAGGACTGTGACATTTCTTCTAGCTGCATTAACTGTGCTGTTGCTGTATTGTTGAAGATATTGGAGAAAGAAAGATTTTCTTTTTTTTTTAAACTGAGCCATAGTTTGTCAGAGTGTCTGTCTACATCTCTGTACAGTTACTGTTTACTGTGAGGCGCTGCAGGACTGCACCTCTTCCAAAATGGTCGATAACCTTTAGAGATTTAACACTACAGCACAGATTTATGTGAGTGTTGTTGGCCGCCAGTACAAACTTTTTTTCTTTTGAAATTTTTGGTTGCAAAGTACTAAAGAAAGACACCAGTCCGCTGACCGGTCTGCCCGTCTCCACGTGTGACCAACTCCACGTGATGAACGCTGTTCATCCTCAGGATCTGTCTGTATAATCTCAGCAGTCAATAGACTCCCACTGTGGGTGATTCAGCTTTTTCTGCACAACATGGCCTCCGGTCATCACTATACTCTCCCTCTTTTGTGTGATCTGGAAGAGGCTGGAGGTCGACTGAATGCACTGAGTTGCCGCCTGAGACGGCGCTGAGGGCCACGCACTTCCTGTGGTCGGGAGGACACGTGGAACATAAATGTGTGGCTTTTAAGCCGCATGCAGCTCTTCTTCTTTATCCTGCTCCACAGGCTTTTCATCCTCGACATACTGGTGCGTCTGTCATACAGTCGTATGACGTCTTACTGACAGCCTTTTTCAGGTTTCATCCCCGCTCCGCCCCGTCCTCGCCCTGACAGTCAATCAATAAAATCAAATCAGATCAAATCAAAATGAATCAGAGCAAAACAAACAGGAAAGCATTTGTCTGACAGTTGAAAATGTTCCTCTGCCAACTCAGTAGTTAATTAGCCTGATGTCACTTGAAAACTTCTCTCAAAAATATGGAGCTGAATTGAACAGGAACATTTTTTTTTTTAAACTGTCGTCTGTCGTGTCTGTCCCCAACAACACTGACATCAGGTCACTGACTAAAAGAATAATATGTTGTCAGAAAATCAAAGCAAAAGGAAAACAGGAAGAGATTATCAAAATAATGAAAATTGAATCCACTCCTGAATTAAAATTGTGATGTTTAGCAATTAGAAAAGAGACTGTTTTACAAATACAGAGGTGCAACATCAGGAGAGGCAAATGAGGCAAATACTCGGGGTCCCAAAGGGAGGAAGGGGCCCCCGATGGCCCTATAGCCTCCCTTAAACCTCCCATAAAGACACTATACAGTGCACTGCTGTTGCCCTAAGTGGGACTCCTGATTATATGCACTGTAGCTAACGTCTACCGATTACCTGCGTACGAGGCATTTAGGGAACATCTGTAAATTCCTTCACTGGGGGGTTCCTTCACTGGGCCTGGAGCCCCGCCCGAGTGCAGGATCGCCACTGCACAAGTGCATATTAACACATAACATGACTTCAGTATCAGAATATAGTCAGAACATTTAAGTCAGTGTTGCACGCACAGAGCTGGTATTCGATTTTCTAGGCTGTAAACCTTGTAACTCCCCACACGCATACACCCAGCTCAGTGCAGCACAGATTGCAGAGTGACGACGACAGCTCGACTCCGAGGAACCGGGACCAACTCAAGAGCATCCAACATTCTTTAAAGCATCTTTGCAGCGTCTGTCACTCATCCACCTCACGGAGCAGAGCAGATGTTTTCTACAGACGAAACAATCCACGCCGACTCGGAGAAACACTTGTGTGGCTCCTGCTGTACAACAACACAAATCCCCCTCTTCACACTCAGAGTTTAATTTTATTTTCTCTTAAAAACACACACTCCTGGATCTGCTGCTGTTGTGATATTTAAACCACAGCGACCCGAGCAG
Organism: Seriola dumerili; assembly: GCF_002260705.1. NCBI lineage: Eukaryota > Metazoa > Chordata > Actinopteri > Carangiformes > Carangidae > Seriola > Seriola dumerili. Next base: position 12,745,623 of record NW_019174586.1, read on the forward strand.
GTCCACTGTTGCACTATGAGCTGGTTGGTTCTGCTTTGGGCGTATGGAGGTTATTGGTAGGTGAGGGAAATAAAATAGATAAAGCAAGAAATAAAAACAATTCAGTTCTCTTCCTTTACACTCCTCATTGACAGTTATCTGCCTGAACTAGCATGCGTGTGGAGAGCTGTGATGTGTTTGCAAGTTGAAAGTCTATTGAAATTAACTGCAGTAAAAAGTTCGGAAAGCTCTCCAGCTCCCTTTAGGAAACATGGATGATGGATGCAAAATCAGTACAGTCAAGATCCAAGCATCCTCTTTCTCCTCATGCTTCTGTCCCGTTGCCTTGTCTGCTCCTCCCAAACATTTCATTTCACTTAATGCAGTTACCAGGATGTATCACCGTCATCTCAACCGCCAGTGGTCAAACCTAATAATCATTAATGTCAATGCTCCAGTCTATGGCAGAAACAAGTGCACTGGACGCCTCGCTGCTGTATTCCTGTACCGCTGCCAGTTTACTGTAAAGCTGCCAATACCGGCAGCGGCCTTTCTGCCTTTTGTTAGGGCGCCGTCTGCTTCCTCATTTTGCGCCAGATATGCAGCACTGCCAGACAGACTGCTGTCTGCAGGAGATAATTATTACTGGAGTAAGTCTGTCATATAAGAATTGGCCCAGGTATCGTAAACACTGCAGGCTTGGATGGTCGATAAACAGGGAAGTTGCACACATCAAATAACTTGAGTTTCAGAGGAGTTAGCTGTTGTTTTGATACTAGTTGTCACAACAGTCGTACGACTTCAGCATCACGTTATCTCAGTTTCAACTTGATATATTTCATCATCAGCAGATACTGATGCAGAAGTAACTGCCTGAAGAATAAACTCAGTCAGAATCAAAGTGTATTGATTCTGTATTTTTCCTTTGACTTCGACCATGACAATAAATTCAAACATGACAAAATGCCGCCGGATCCTGAAACCTAATAAACCTTGGTAACACAGGTGTTTTGCGCGCTAACTAATCATATTCAAATACATTCACAAAACTAATCTGTGTGACAGGTAATTCTTCACCTCAACGGACTTTTGTAATTATATCAAGCGGAAAACACAACCGTATCTCCTCCCACATCACACACAGTCTCACTGGCTGGAAAACAGGTAAACAAACAACCATCAGACTGTACAAGTTAGTTCAGTTCTTACAGCGGCAACAGGCGACTCACAGAGGGTCACTGCCAGGGAACGGATTGAATCATAGATGTTTGTTTGGCTACTGTGCAAAGCAAGAAATACCAGTTGGAACTAGAAACCCAGATCTCAGTGTTGTGGTGAAGGCAGAGTAAAACACCTGGTTGTATTAATAAGTAGGCAGTTTTGTTTCCTGCTGCTCTGGTAGAACTAAGGCCGACTGAAAGTCCTGGAGCTCTCCCCGGCCACAGTTACTCTGGTTGCTCCAGCGACATCATTTCCGCTACCTGGGGAAATTAACCAAGCGCTACCTGGGAAACAAAAGCAGTATTTTCTCTCTGTTCTGGTTGCACAGTGGCAGGTTCACTTCCTTTGCACTGAAGCTAATAGGGAACTAGTCTAAATGCAGGTAGTGTCATTATTCTATAACCATGATACTGAGCAATCAAAATGTACTTTGTAGAAATATGTTTTTAAAAAGTTGTCAAATGTCACTTTAAACTACCAAATAAAAGTACATGTTGCAAGTTCTCAAACTGCTGTTGGACAATTCCTGCACACTCACTGCGACGTCTAATGGAGTCTGCATCAAATGACGGAGTCAGCAAGTCGTGGTGGGAGTCGATCAGACCTGTAGAATACTGCTGCATTTATCTAAAGCAGGAGCTGCAATAACAAAAAAACACAATGAGTGTCGGTCCTAGATCCATTATTACAGGCTACTGTAGGTTTAACAGGAAAAGCACAAGTGTAAATAATACGATTACTGATGGCTGAATTCCATTTATCTGCATCAGCATCACGGTCCTGTTATTGCGCCTGCTGGCTCACTGTCACACTGTCAGGGCTTATTAGGACACTTGAATAGAACGGAGCCACCGTTAATACTATTAGTAACACCTGTGCTATTCCTATTATGACATACAGCCTGCTGTGAAAAGGGGCTATTGCACCAGACAGTATCAGTTAACACTGTGGGAGTCAAGTGAGGTAACACAGTTTCAGTTTTGCATTTAGGGGCCGAACAGATTAGTTCCATTCTTATGATTAAAAGCTAAAAAGCAGCGGAGGACACTGAAGGACAAGCAGCTACTCAGTGCAGCTCCTTCACAGCCTTTCTGCGCTTCAGTTGTAAAAAATCCGCCTTGATGGCTTCATTAGTCGGAGTGACCCGCGTGGCTCGACACGGATAAGCCTTATGCAGATGCGGCACAGGTCACGCTTTCTGCAGCTGCTGCAAAACGCCTGGTATCAATCTCCATGAAGGAGACACTCCCGGTCAGAGCCCCGCCATTCAGCATCTGCTGGTAACAGGCCCATTAAAACGCTCGACCAGCTGTCCACACCGGAGAGCATTCACGAGACAGAGGAAGTTAAAATGGACTCTGACAATGGTGCAACCTCAAAACGGTCACTTCAGTAGATGAGTGAGTGAGTGAGTGAGTGAGTGAGTGACACCTTTGGTCGGCCATATGTTGGGCTCATCCCATTAGCTACTGTCTTAATGGGCGGCATTTCACTCACTATTTTCAAACATTTTAGCTTTCATCGTAAATGAGAACAACTTTATGTGTGATTTGTTGTGACATCACAAAGTTCCAGGAAGTCCTGACGGCTGGTTTTAAGGCTCAGTTTCTGAATACAGGCTGTGTGCATTTCTCTGTGGACTGAGGCTTTGATACTTTCACAGTATTAATATAGAAGCTAGAGCTGATCTATAATCACACTACACATGGACAGAGACCTTTACACTGGATGGAGCTTTAAATTTGAATAAAGATTTAGCTCAGCATCATGTAGAGGATTTATTTACAAAAATATGTGCTTCGTTTGATCCCTGAAAACAAACAGAAACAGATTCACATGCATTTATGCTGAATACACATCCACATTAATAATAATAATAATAATAATACAGTACAGGTGCAACAACACACACACACACACACACACACACACACACACACACACACACACACACACACACACACACACACACACACGCAGATATGCTGAAGATGGTTTGCAGTGAGGTGATTTCTCTCATGAATAATTCAGAGCAGATAAATTGAATTAAGACTCTGCTTGTGGAGCCATGTTGTACTAAGTGTGTGTGGGCCAGGTCAAAGGGTCAAACTACTTATTCAGAAAGACTCCTCAAACAGACAGAAACGGGGGGTGGGGGGGGGGGGCAGTTAGCTGCAGTAAGTAGAGATCTTTGTTACCAAACTCTACACTGTGTTCAACATCACCAACATATTTATCAAGATATTCTAAATCTTTCCACATTTACCGTTTAAAATGGATCGTTACAATCAGTGATGCTCTGTATGAGCTTAAAGAGCCATGTTCAGGTACATTACCAGAGTTAAGCCTTGTTGTTGATTGTGTGTGCGTGTGTGTGTGAGTGTGTGAGTGTGTGCGTGTGTGTGTGTGCGTATGTGAGTATGTGTGGTAAACTGAACTGTTCTGTGCACCAGAGACTCGTCAGCTGACGCTATGATCAAACTTAAGAAACGACCGTTCTCCGTTGTTTTATTGACTGCAGTTCCTCCAAATACTTAATTATACCCTAGGAGGCGAGGATATTTGTGTGTGTGTGTGTGTGTGTGTCTATTAGTGGGTTTGTGTGTCTATTAATGTGTGTGTGTTTGCGGTTGGGGGGGGTGGGGGCTATGAAGGAGGGAGTGGAGACTCAGAGCCAAATGGGAGCTTCCTCTGCGCCTTGAGGCAACTGTTGACTGTGGCGGAAAATATTGGACTCTCGGAAATAGCTGACGTTTCAGTGTATCTTCAGCTTATGCGCACACACACACGCACACGCACACATGCGCATGACCACACACATTCTCTCTCACCCTTTCCCCTCATGTGCTTGCGGGCAAATGAGGATTGCTCTTATGTCATATGGCAAAGAATCTTTTTTTGTTTTGCACAAAAATGCAGGATCACAAAAACAGACACACAAACATGAACATGCAAAACTACACACTTTGGGCCCCATTGAAGAGATATCACATTGGGCCCCCACCACCACCACTAACGCTAGCAATGTTTCTCCAGGAATATTGTGCCATGACATGTCACTACAGCCCTGCCATGCATGAATACCACCACCTCGAAATATCTCAACTGTAACTTTGTCTTTGTGCACACACGAATACAAACATGGACGTGTTTGTTTTGTTGCTGCTCACACACAAAAACATATTTTATTTCTGAGTCTGTGAGTGAGTGATGGAGCAGAGACTGAATGTTTGCCCCGGGAAAATCAGTCTGATCCAGCAGCAGTCCGTCACACTGCAGCACACACATTTTTGCGTGTACACATCACTCTCCAAACACACATGCACAAAAAAAAATAGATTTCATTCAACGCACAAACACACACACAGAAAGTCATATATCACATGCATAATGGACTACTACCCCACGTACACACAACTCACACACCCTGCAACCTAATAATAAAAAAACAAAAACAACAAAAGATCATAATCTCTGCGTCTTCCTCTCAAACAAACAAACACAAGCCGGGCAGAGCCAGGGATCAGGTGTATGAGATGTGGGTTATCCATCTGTGGTTGTGTATGGAGGCTGAGGCCGAGGAAACAAACGGACACGGTGACTAACACTGACAGCAACCACGTTACGCAAGAATCTGCTTCCTGTCTATTTTCCACTCCACCAATTAAGACAAAAGACTTGGACATCCTTAAGAATATACAGCGTTCTTCATAAATTAAAGTAACTTGCAGAAACTCATTCAAATGCTCCCCCAGACTCAGAACATCACACATATCAGAATCTATGATGTTCTGATCAGAAGCTTTCGTCTCTGATCTGAAAGCTGCTGCGTCACTCCTCCTTGTTTGAGGTTAGATTTACATTTTGCCTTTTCAAACCACTGTCAAATAGTTATTTCCTGTCTAATTTCCCTGATTACACACTTCCAGCACTCAGGGTTATGAGCCAGACTCGGCTAGTCAATTGAATATTTGAGCAGACCAAGAGAAATAATTTATCTGCCCCGGATAAATATTGGCCGGTTAATCCTGCTTACACCGACAATTTTCAAATTCTAGTTATGAGCAGAGAGATAATAAACATCGCAAGGAAAGATCTGATACTATTGATCATATAATAAAATGATAAGAAAATAAAATAGATGAAATGTTTCATTTTAACTCAGGTTGTAACTGTTGGTGCTTAAATATAAATATATATTTTTAATTTTTCCTTTTTCCCTCTGGGTCTTATTTTGGTAGTTCTTCATCGTTTCATTTTTGACAGTTTTACCCACCAAAATAAAATGCACAGCAGCATCACCAGAACAAATCTCCACCAGAGCAAGAAGTGATGAAACAGAACTCCAGACAAACAGGCACATTGTTCAATAACACAAGATAAATTCAATTTAACATTCCTCTTCCAGTCATTTAAGGAGTACCACAGGGATCTATCTTTGTTCCACTGTCACGTCCAGTTTCCACACGATACTTAGACAATTTTTGATGTCCAATCAAAGCAGCTACGTGTTCATCTTGGTACTTTTGCATCCGACCATCATCCTGCTACTAAAAGCAAAACTAAAATTAGACCAAAAGTACCTAAATATTTTGACTCCATCCACCATTCAGCTTTACACAAACACCTGCAGTCACTACCTGAACGCAACATGGTCCGATATCATATGTTTCATTCTGTTAAATGGACAAAATCATTCTGAAACAGATTCAAGTAAAAGCAGATGGTGACACATTGAGGGACAACAGACTGACCTTTAAAGTGAATCACTGCTGAACACTGCACTTACTGATGATTGCCTAGAGAGTTAAAGTGATGACGCATCCATGTGATTTTAATTGCATTTTAAAAGAATTTATTTTTGTGCACGTCCTCTGAGGCATTTTTATTCAAATCTGATCTGATTGGTCAATGATGAAGGGTAAAAAAAAACATGCCTGCCATTTTTATTCTTAATAATAAAAGTGAATAACCTTTTATTAAAAAGTCATACGCTCTCCTTTCACAAAGCTGTGTCACATTAAGATGTCAGCATTTTAGTCCTGAATTATTCAAATACATTTTTGCATAATTGTAACAAGGAATATTTTGGTGCCATGCATAATTAATGAATTCTGTGTTTAACCAAAGATCCTAATTATGTTATGTACAAACAGCAGATGGGAACAGCGCAGCAGGAGCAGCATTAACAGAGACAGAGCCAGTGAAGTCAACTTTTAATTAGATTCCTCTTGAACCACGGCCGTACTGCGGACTTGTTTCAGAACATGTCTGTTTTTATGGGAAAAGGTGACCAGACCTCCATGTTTTCTCTTTCAAATACTCATTTTCTGATGCCTTTAAAAACTGCAGGACGTTTTGTTTGTTAGCTTGGATTCAAAAACAGGTGAAATAGATTCTCGTATGAAGATAGAAAGTTATCAAAAAACTCTGCTGTCCATTTATGTATGGACCAAATACTAACATTTAACTAATTAATATGTCAAAATACAGCTAACAGCTACTGTAGGGCTGAATATTTAGTAATCATCAGTTAGTAAAATGAAACCTCTGGCCCGGGTCTGGCCCGTATACTTCCACATCTGGGCAGATTCCAGCTGTTATTCTCCAGTATTGATTGACACACAGATTTTTTGTGTGTGCGCCAGAATTGGCCCAGATGTGGAAGTAGCATCTGACACTCATGCTGTATACGGGCCAGATTCGGGCCGTGGAACGATGGGGTCTAATCACCAAAGACTCTGAACTGTTCACACAGACAGATATTGTGTTTGTCTTTTATCCAAACAAACTATTTCAAACATCGTTTCTGTGTTCTGAAATTTTTTAGGAAGAACTCTGCCACTCACACTAGTTTCAAATTATGTTCCTGTTTATCTGGAATCTATTATTATTTATCATTTGTGTGCTTTGAGTAATGTCTAAAAAGTGTTTTGTGAGGTCACACTGACCTTGATCTTTGACCTTTGACCACCAAAATCTAACCAGTTCATCCTTGAGTCCAAGTTTGTGCCAAATCTGAGAGAGTTCCCTTGAGGAGATCTCTAAATATTGCATTCACAATGCCAAAATCATGTTTTGTGAGGTCACCACAGCCTTGACCTTTGACCTTTGACCACCAAAATCTAACCAGTTTATTATTGAGTCCTAATGTGTGTTTGTGCCAAATTTGAAGAAGTTCCTTCAAGGCGTTACTGAGAAATCGTGTCCACGACAATGGGACAGACAACCTGAAAACAATATGGCCTTGGCTCTTGTTGTCTCCGGCGCGGAGGAATAAAAAGTAGATGAAATAACACATTAGCATTAGCAGTGTTAGCCCAATGCTTGGTTAGACAAAGAGTACAAAAAAAAAAAACTCCACAGATGGTGGCGTCAATTTACCACCTGCACTGTTTTGACTGACAGGTGTGTGCGTGTGTGCCAAAACGCCACAGCAGTGAACTCTGAGGAACAAAGATGGAGGTAAAATCAAATTAACAACAATCTCTGATATTAATTTTCAATGCAGACATACCCGGTGGGCACTCTATTCAAGAACAGAGAGGTGCCAGCAGTATTTATGCAGGACTGAGGCAGGAGGAATAATTGAAAAGGAGTTTTTACACCAGTCTCCACCATGCAACTCATATTAATTAACCCAGACAGCTGGGAAAAGAGCATAATCGGCTGTGAATTACCTCTGCGGAGGTCACACTGTGACAGACAATAAAGATATTATCGGTGCTGTGTCAGGTGAGCCGGCTGGTGGATGAATGCAGATGAGAGGGAGTGTGTTAACAGGCTGATCCAAGGTGAGCATTTACATTTTTCAAATGGCCTCATCTGTCTCAGGTGTTTAACTGATACCCTGAATCACGATGAGTGCAACAGTAAAACACGCTGAACTTTCCAGATGAGCAACATTACAAGCTGCCAGGTGTACGGAGGTCAGAGGTCAGAGCCACCTAATGCTGCCCCTGTGACTCCAGAGGGGTCCTGTATGGCAGGTATATGTCGGGTTACAGCCCCTGAATGAAGAGGAGCTTTAGCTGCTGCTCCGGCTGTGAGAGGAGAGTCTGGTTCAGCAACAAATTCTCCGTTTTATCATCACTAGAGGTTTGAATTTGGAATTTGCTGCACAGACTAATACAGGAAGATTATGTACAGTACAGGAATACCATACATCACATGTCAAATCTTTTCAATCAAAGAGAAAAATGGACCAACTTCCTCCCAAAACGGTCTGGGAGGGGTCCAAGGAAGGACAAGACCTGCAGTAAGCCAGTGTCCTCCTCAGGGCCTGGCTGCAGCTCAAAGCAAGATCCTCCTCAACTGAAAACTTAAGGCCAAAAGAAATAAATATAAATAAATAAATAATAATAATAATAATAATAAGTGGTTGAATGGTCAGGAGTTCCTCAGTGTTGCGGGAGAAGTTATCTAATTACTGTCCACTAGGCTCCAATTTATATTATATTATATCATATTATATTATATTGTAAAACTTGAGATATCCCAGCCAAAATATTGTTGATATCATTAAGGGCACAATGTGCAGTTTGTGTGTGAGTTTTTGTGTAATTATATCTGTTTTTCAACCGATTCTTAAAAGTGAAGAATGTCAACAAACCCTGTGAAAACAGCAGATCACAGGGAACATTTTTCTGCTTCAGTGAAACTGAAATTACAACCTTTCAAATCCTTCAGGTCGTGAGTTGTGACAGAAACATGCAGGAGGACGTAGACGCTCATCAGAGACGAGTTTGAACAGTAGAAAATCACTGGAAACGATTTCATATTCCAGATATTAGCCAACCTGTAGAAACGTGAATACAACATGAACTTATTACTTTAGAAAAAATCAGGTTCAATCACGGACAAAATGCAGATGATCTATTATTAATACTGCTTCGTCTCTTCAAATATATGCCAACATATTACTGTTCAGCCACTGCTCACGACTTCAAGCTGCCTCATACAAGTGAAATGAATCTTCAGAATAATAACAGAGGTGATTTGTCGGCTGGACTCTCATGTTGAATAAACATTACTCTGAAGCTTAGGTATAAATACATGAGCAGCTCTGATAAGCACGGCTTTGAATAGAAAAACGCCTGTAATTTGCATTTATTGGCCCATTATTTGACATTGTGTGTGTCTCTGTGTGTGTGTGTGTGTGTGTGTGTGCGCGCTCTGTATCTGCAGTGGGACAGACGTTTAAATGTATTCTCTGCGTGCCAGCAGACATCAAAACACAATTCAGGAGACGAGCTGTGCTTCCATTGATACTGCTGTGTTTTTTTTTTTTTCTTAGTTGGATCGGAGGCTGTCAGCCATGTATCTGGCTGTTTGTGTGCGTCTCTCTGTGCGTGTGTGTGTCGAGACATCTCTAAATATAATTTCACAGACTTGCCAAGTTGCCGGTGTTGCTGCCATTCAGAGAGACGAGGAAAGTCTCCGCTTTGCATCAGTGAGAGTGTGTTTTTGTGTGTTTGTATGTGTGTATGTGTGTGTGTGTGTGTGTGTGTGTGTGTGTGTGTGTGTGTGTGTGTGTGCAGATTTGTCTGTGTGAGAGGTGGTGAAGCAGCGTGTGTGTGTGTATATATATGTATGTGTGTGTGCGCAAGTGGGCGACCGAAGACTGACAATGAAATACACCATGTGTATCACCTTTATCGTGGCCTTTTCTTTCGCTTCATCCAAGCGTTGGGACCCTGGGCTGTAGTCCAAGATGGAAGCATATACGCACGCACACACACACACACACACACACACACACACACGTGCGCACATGTAGACACACACACACACACACACACACACACACACACACACACACAGAACATCTTTGCAGGCAGACACACAAATGCAAACTTACAAAGTAGTTCACATAAATACACACAGCATACACATAGAAATTACTCTTACGTAATGATCTGTTCACACACACATACACACACACACACACACACACACACACACACACACACACACACACACACACACTTCTCGTTGGAGGGCAAAGAAACTGAACCTACAGACTCTGAATATAACTGATGCTTTTCCAGGCCTTAAAAGGAAAATTCCATGACTTACAACCCAACTCTTATTCTGAAAATCATGGCCAGCTGTCTATAGGTGAATGGTACTCAGCAGCTCACGACAATAGCTAAGCCGGGGGGTGATTTCTGTGTCAGACTCGGGGATAAACATTTGGATCCATGTATGTGAAGCTGTTGCTTGGAGAGCTCCAGGGTTCTTTGGGCTCCTGCTCTATTACATGTTTTGCTGGAGGTTGTATTTCCTTTCAATCTCTGAGAGATAGCGCGACCCATTAGTCAGAGCGGCTACAATCATCAGTAAAAGATTCAAGTTGAACAAAACCAGAATTATCCTCTGCATCAGGGGTATTCAATTCAATTTCAAAGCGTTAGACTAAATTTCCTCGGGGAGGTGTGTAGGTGCTGAGCAACTGGCGTGATCCTGCTGTAGGTTTTGGATTTGTTGGCTGTCAGGTCAGAGGAAGGAGATCAACACTTTTCTGACAAAATCCTGTTTTTATCATATTTATTTATTGTTGTTTCACTCGGTGAGCGTTTAATAAAAGCAGTTTCAGTTATTGAAAGTCGGTATACTTATTTTAATGGATCAGCCACTACACTACATGATTTGGGGCAGCGTTCTCTAAGTTTATGCTTTCCTCTCACTCCTTATTAGACCTTGGTTACCTTAGCAACGGAGGATAAAAGTGTCTTTTGGATGTCCACTATCAGTTATGACAGTGTCTAAAACAGTAACCCATTGCATAAGACAGTGATGGTCATTGTGGCCTGAACTCTGGGACCATGAGTGAGGCATCTCCTTCATATCAATTACAACTATGTTTTTTTTTTTAGCATTTCAAGGACAAAAATTATAATAAAAAAGCTTCATTTTACAAAAGTGAAATAAAAAGTGAAGCTTAACTTTCCATTTTTCTTCTGTGTGATTAACTCTGACAGTCTCTTTCCCTCTTCCATCCACTTTCTCCACTTATTTCTCTGTGACGTCGTTTCTCCCTCGTGTGCGTCGCTCGCTGACTCACTCCAGCTGCAACGATTGGCTGAGTCGCATCATGTGACCAAGGGCTGTAAAGCTCCGGTTGAAATAGAAAAAAACGTCAAAATGTAATAATTCTCAATAATTTATAGGTCACACATCCGGGTCTCCGGGACACTTTTTTCCTTTTCTGCCTCCACTTCACTGGATCTACTGCACACAGGGGAAAACTCAAGTATATTAATGGATAGATGAAGTAATTGATGAACACGAATGAGTCATGCTAACTTGGTACGCGTCACCTCCGTTGTAGAAGCAGAGACTTCGATAATGGAGGTGTCCAGTTTTACAAACACTCATCTACATGCTGAACGTTAGCATGATAATCAGAACGGACACAATTAACGTACTGCACATTTTGTAGATGCACCGGTGGTGTTACAGCGTTACATGCACCACACACGGATTAAAAACGCCTACATGTGCATGTACTTGTTCAAACACATGTAGCTACGCAGGCTGAAACAGGGACGCCGGCCGTGCTGATGCAGGGACTGCTCTCTCTCTCCTCCGCACCGAGCCGGGCTGCTGCAGCAGTCTGAGGCTGACGGCTCTGAGATTTAAGGCTCGCTGCTGCACTCAGCTGCCTGCACCAGGATTTTCTAATTAGAGTTGGCGACTTGGCTTCAAGCTTTGCCTCGCAATAAATCACTGAGCCTCTCAGGTGCATTCCCTCCAGCCCTGCTCAGTGGCATTTCACTATCAGCACACTGATTGAGTTCCCCTGATATTTTTGTCCAGGAGAAAGAAGAGGAAAATGGAAACGCTGCATTTGTGTGTGTGTGTGTGTGTGTGTGTCTTCTACACAAGACTCAGCCAAATGGGTTTGTAAGAAGACATAAGAATGTGGAAATGAGTTAAAAAGAAATGTGCACCACACAGTGCGTCGTGAATCAAATAAACAGGTTTTTGTTTAGTCGCTGCAGGACAAACCACCGGCGCCAGTGATACTGTAAGTAAAACAAAGTGAGAATAAGTGGCAGGTTTATTGTTTGTTTATTTTTGCTTGAGTAAGGCCTCTGCAAATTTAATTCCCTTAACACCTTATTGCAGAGATTCAGAGGCCAATGTTTATCCAGTTTTTCCATCTTCTTCTCTGTAGTGCAGGATTAGAGTTTGGTCGAGCAGAATGACGCCAATTCAATTTCTTAACCAAACCTTCAGCAACCTCAGGACTTTCTGAAGCGAACGGAGACTCATATTCATTTGAAGTGGTCGTAAAGTCTTGGTAGGGAAGTCAGACAGGAGATCCCAAACATAATCCTTGAATGTTTCATGCTTGTCTTTATGTGTAAAAGTATTTTGAGAGAATTACCGGCAGCAGTAATCACTCCTCTTTTCCATACTGGCTGTTGGGATTTCCCTCCTAACGTGAGGAATAGTGGAGAGAATCCTCAGTCTTTCCTCCAGGTAAAAATGTGGGCAAACATTGGGCTGAATCTAATACAGGATTTTAGCAGAGTTAGCCAAATGTTCCTACATCATAATTCTGTACCTCGTGTTTAATGTCAGCTGCCAGTTTTTAGTGCCAGTGCAGAAACCAGCTTGTTTCTATATTCAGGACTGTAGGACACAGAGAGACGGAGTTGTACAGAATGAAAGACTCACGAGATCCAAACTCAAATGAATGTAATTTACCATTTATTGGCTCAAATGTAAAAAGCAGCTTAGTTATTTTGAGAATTTGCCCGGAAATGTTTTAACGTGAGCATGTTGTGCTGTTATTTGTTTATTTATCTGCTCACAGAACGGCACACACACACACACACACACACACACACACACACACACACACATATATAGCAAATACATTATGTTATGGTTGTGCTCAGACTCTCACAGCACTTGGTTGAGGTTAGGGAAAGATCCTGGTCACAGTGTGTTTATGTACAAACAACCATCTTCCCCTCACCTGTGCTTTTGTTGGCCACACCTGTCCACAGACTGGACTCCCCCCCCCCGAACGCCATCCACCCCAACCGCCTCCTGGCAACTCACCACTGTCAACAGAAGCTCTTCATTCGTTTCCTCTCACTATGAATATATTCTTTCAGAGACGTGGTGAATTTTAAAGCATAAATTTAGCATTTTGCAAGATGTAAATCTTGTACATCCTGTAATCACAATCCAAATGAGTATATAGCTTAAAACTATAATTATAATATTAAAAACTTGCTGATGACAAAATATTTAGAACAAACATGTCACTCTGTCTCTGAAGGACGAGCTGTCCACAACACAGATATATAATCTCACCACGGGACGAAAAACAACCTGCCTGCTGAACGCAAAGGCGGGAGAAAACCACTTTAGTGCTGTGTGACATGCTTTTACACCTCCGCCTCCCGAGTGTGTGAGCGGGCGCTGCAGCAGCGGTGCAGCAGCCTCACTGCAGATCAGGCCAAAAGGCAGGATGACCGGAGAGACTCTCCCTGCTGCCAAATATCAGCGTAACTGAAAAATGACCGCTCTCAGAAGTAATTTACTCGGCCTGATGGCGACACGATTGTGTTGCACTTACAATGTCTTTGTAAAGATAAGTAAAGTGTGGAGGGAGAGAGAGAGAGAGAGAGAGAGAGAGAGAGAGGGAGAGAGAGGGAGAGAGAGAGCGAGAGTGAGAGAGGGAGATGGAGCTTTTATCTGCCTTCACACACTTATACACACACACACACACACACACACACGCACTTGAGTGTACTCTGCTGATGACTAAGACACTTCTGTAATGACATGAATGCTAAATGGATCTGAGCTGCTGATTGTCACACTGCAGTATTCTTCTTTCCTGTTGAATACTTTTCTCTTCATCTCTCTGAACATCTGTCGTCACCTGTGGATGTAGCAGCTATAGAGCCGCTGCACATAGACCAGACAACACACATTACTATAGAAATAATAACTTAGAGTGGAGTCATCTGGTTTGACTTTAGAACATTATTGGATTATGTGATTGATTATATAATTATCGATGGGTTCTCTCTTATCTACAGTGTTTTTACAAGTTACTTTATGATATATGTGGTAAACAGTACAATTACAGTTGTCATTATTATATTATCATTTTTATCAACATCTACTAATATAATAATATATAATAGAACACATTCTCTCATCTGTAGTAAAACTACATTGAGGCGGTTTCACAAATATCTTCTTGTGGATCAACACTTCTAATAAAACACAGGAGGAGAAATATGTAAGTATAAATATGTAAAATATGGGACCTTTAATGCTAACATTAGCTAGGTAGCAATAGCAAAACTTCCACATAGCTCCTTTAAGTCCAAACACTCAGTCGTGATGTGAGCAGATCTACAGCCCTTTATATTGTCGAGCCCAACTTCACCACAGGAAGTAACTGGTCTTAGATAAACTAATAAACTTAAAGCATCCTTCTTATTTTATATTCATATCCTGAGTTTTTTTTATTTTATTTTAAATGAACTAAAGCTAGAAGTGTAAATTTTATATGTAGCACTTTTACAACATTTAAAAAGTTTTTAGTATAAAAAAAAAAGAAGCATATCACCCAGACTTTTAACTACAGTATTTAGTATACCGCAGTCTTCTGTTTAGAGTTCAACCAATCATAAAACACGTGAAAGTGAGTCCATAAACTGAGGTTAAAGAAGTGATTTAACAGGTGACAGTGATTCATCGACAGTTTAAACTCCTGCAGCAGGTCGTTCCAGAGATACCAAATTAATGACTGTCAGTAATATTACAATAATAAATCATACACCACACTTCGTCCGTTCGGTTTTCTCCAGAATCTACAGTTCAGAGGTTTTTTTGTTGTTGCTTGTTTTTTCTTGTCTGTCTGTGTTGAGCTGCATGTTAAAACGATCCAGACTCACATGTTAAAACTCTAATGTATTACAAAGAGCTCTTCCCGGAGTCGTCCCATCTCTAAAAGGCTGTTACAGGCTAAATGTGCTTTTTGTTCAAAGTCTTTCACTCCGTTAGCCCCAGATCTGAATTCAAGACGCAGCTTCGGTGAGTGATGTTTCGGAGCTTTAGTGGCTCGGTCGAACACTAAGAGCTCCGCAAATTGTTTAAAAGCAGCAGCACATGAGGGATGTTGGCGGTGGTCTGAATAACACAAAACTTTAATTAGATGGGTCAGTCACATTTTAACTTCAGATGCCGAGCAGCTATTTATCTAATCTATCTGATTTCTTGTCCTTCAAAAATGTATTTCACTTTTTTTTCCTGATGATATTCAAGGTTTTTCTTATTTACTATAAAGAGAAAAATACAAAAAACAACAATAAATCATACTAACAGGTATTGATTGTGTGTGTTGGTCATATCTTATTCCTCTGTGCCACACCATGAACATATAAGTTTAATTTGACTCAGTCCAACATGAAATACTCACTACAACATGGGAGTCTATGGGGATTGACTCACTGTTGGAGTCAGACTCTAGTGGTCGCTAGAGGAACTGCAGTTTCTAGCACTTCAGGGCTGAAGTGAGGTTGCTGCTTGATCCAAACGAACAATTAATTCCTGATTGAGTGATTTATTTTTTTTGTCCAGATGTTTTAAGAACAGAAAGATTTCCGTGCTCAGAAGGAACCAATGAGCTCGGTGAAAGCCACAGACCGAGAAGTTAAAGTACTGAGACATGAACCGATAAACACTTTCTCAATAAAGTTTCTTATGAGCAGTGGGCTCCACATAAACTTCTCAGACAAGACTTCAGGAAGTTACTTAAATCCTGGCCAAAAATATAATCTCACACACACACACACACACTCCACTAAAACCACAACATGTTTTTTTGATGCTTGGGTTTTGTGGGGATTCAAACAAACGAACTCTAATGTGTTAATTAGTGAGATTTGGAGACGCTGGCCGACAGAGCCAGGCCAGATGTTTTCTCCAGTTTCCAGCCTTTGTGCTTAGCTAAGCTAAGCTAACCAGCTGCTGGCTGTAGCTTCAGTTGTATCACCAGTTCCACCCACATTGTGTCCGACTGCTGCGGTGTTTGACTGACAGGAGGAGAAACAGCACGTGAAGGAGATTATACATGAAGAAAAGAAGAAAAGAAAACACTTCGACTTCTCACACCAAGTCAAATGCAGCTGAGCCTTTTTGCTATTCCCTCGATATATCCATGAAATGCGTCACACTCCAATATCATCCTGCTTTTCACTCTGTGCTGCAGGCAGCACGACCCAAACACACCGTCCCCACAACTGAGTGAAAACGTTTTTGTCCAAAGCACCTTGAAGCACCATGAAAGCGCACGCTTCTTCTTCTAATGTTCGACCACAGAGAATGAAAGTGAAACCAGGATAGAGAGTTTCAGTCCCGCTGAACTGGGTGTGAAGTTACAGTCTTACAAGCCTGGAGGTCAGTTTTATTTTGGTGTGTGACCTTTGGCTTCACAGACACAACTCTACTTGCTAAAATAATCACCAGGCTAAGAAACATATTTTCTCTTTCTGTTGCTTAACGACCTTTTTCTGAAGCACTGAGCGGCCCAGTCGCGGCGGCGCGGCGGTGGAGATGAGGCCTGACGTGGGATCGCTGAGTCAGCAGTTCTGGACGTGAGGGACACTAACTCAAAAAGCTTTGACTCCTGGCTAATTGTATGGATCGGCCTCTGATCAATCCGACGTATTACTGCAACAGGAGCAGGAGGGAGGGAGGTGGGGGCGTCCCAGGGGAGATTACGAGGAACATCTTATCAGGAGGGAAGGGGGAGGGAAAGTTGTGTATGTGCAGAACACAGAGTCAGAGGGGAGGGGGGATGAAGCTGCTGCTGCTGGATTTGTTATCTAAAGACTGTGGAGGAGAATTATATGATTCACCATCTGATTGATAACATGATGCAAATAAGAATAACTAAATAATTTATATTAAACTAATAAATATAGAGATCTGAAAGTTTATATTCTGCTTCTACCTGCTGTGCTACAACACATAAAACTATTTATCTTCCCAGGGATCGATCAGTAAACTGAAGCCTCCCGAGACACATTAGTGATTCGGGGCTGTACTGTATAAATGAAACTGACTTGACTAAAAGTTTCGGTTTATTTTATTCTGCAGTATCACATCTGTCCGGATCAGTCTCAGCCTCTTCAGCTGCCCTCGTCCCCTCCACCTCTCCAGGCTCAAGGCTGGACAGAGGCGGGACTAAGTTTACTGTACACAACTAAAGAGAAAATTAGTCTGAAGACAAACAAAGTATAACAAAACCAAACTGGGTGGAAGCCGAGGGAAAGAGAGAGAGAGAGAGAAAGGGACTGACTGCCAACAGCTTATATAGAGCAGCCCAGACCAGGTGAGCTGAATCTCCCTGACGACCGGACTCCACCCATCAGGAGAGTCGTTAACCTGCAGCATCACCAAGGAACCCGAATCACTGTAGAAACTGAAACTGATTTCGTGAGACAGTTTTCCCCCCTGACATCGTCATCCAATCATCCAACAGATTCTTGATGTGGAGTCCATTTTTTTCTCAACATACATTTATTCATTTTCATGTGCAGCTGCGATGTGCACATGAACAGTCTTCTGTGAGGTCTCTGCTTTTTGGTGATAAACAGCCTCTCTGTGTTTGGTGCTGAGCAGCAGAGCTCATCACTTCAGCGGCGTGATGACTGATGCTACAAGAGTTCAGCTGTTGAAAAAACAAAAAACAAATCTAAAGTGCTAAAGTGATGTTGGAGCTCACTTTGAAATTTCATGCACGGTCCCAAACTTTCAGAACTCCCAAAAAGGGCTTATGGGAATTAACTGTCAATCTGCCCTAAGATGACTCCCAGTTTGAATTTTACTTTGTCAACTTGATGTCTCCTCACTGTTTGCCTGCCATGATAAGCTCCATCAAACGTCATAAATCAAACCGTCTTCGCTCTGTCTCTTACATATTTTCATACTCCCGTCTCCTCTCGGTGAGTGATTATATGTCCTTTCCCAGGCATGTCTGATCCATGTTGTCTTAACATTAACGATAGCCAAGTTGACAAGTTTTGCGAGCGAGAGGGTCAATCACGGCGCCGGGAATTCGTTTTGACTTCTCCCTCTCTGGTTTGTCACAGCTTGGCAACTTTGATTCTTCGGGAGCCGGGGGCCTTTGTTTTGCTCACAGGCGTCTTTCCAGCAGCTTTGTGCCTTTGCGACGATCCCATCAACTTACTCACAGCCTTCAAAACGCATTACAGTTCCTCTGTGAGGCAGAGTCTGTCTTCTGTTTGTCTCCTCTGAAAAGAATCGCTCCGAGTCATCCTCCATATTTGTTCAGTAAGATGTGATTGTTATGTTTCGTCGATGCGCGTTAGCTCACAGTCGAGTGCAGCAACAAGCAGCAGAATAAGACAGAGGAGCCTTCACTAATGTGAAACAACAGAAATCTGCATCTTATCAGTGTAAATATACAGTTATACCAGTCAAATTTGTTTTATTTCTCAAAGCTCCATATTTTCTTCTTCTTCTGTGTTTTATTTGAAGTGTTGAGCCATAAGAAGAGATACACTGTTGCCCATAAAGTTGGAATAATTTTGTTTTCAGACATAATCCTCTGTTTATTCCTATTTAAATGCATCAGTAATCACTTTGGAAGAGATTGACTACTAAAGTTTTTGAGAAGATATACACTTTATCTGTCAAGAATAAATCACACTGTCACAATCAGTTCATGGAAAGAGGTAAAAAATATTTTATTCCAACTTTATGAACAACAGTGTATCTGTGGTTTTAAGAACCAAAAACCATCTCAGTGTTTCTCTCAGGCTTCTCTCTGGAGCTCTAGTAACAACAGGTTTGTGAGCCAATCAGAAGAGAGGAGGCTCTGAGCCTCTCTTCTGATTGGCTGACTGTTTTCTGAGTGATCCAATAAAAATATAACAGAAAACACCAACACCAAATCCTGTAAAGGTTTGGATGCTGGGTCCAGGTGGGCGGGGCTTGGTGACTGCTTTGTTGTGACATCACAAAGTTCCAGAAGTCCTGACGGCTGGTTTTAAGGCTCAGTTTCTGAATACAGGCTGTGTGCATTTCTCTGTGGACTGAGGCTTTGATACTTTCACAGTATTAATATAGAAGCTAGACCTGATCTATAATCACACTACACATGGACACAGACCTTTACACTGGATGGGACCTTTAACTTGTTCCTTTGCACTTAAAAACTGATAATTTAGAAAATGAAATTCCTGTTAAATGACTATTTTTTAAAAGGAAATTCCAGAAATTTTGTATTGCACTTCCATGTAATTGGGGGACTCACTACAGATGTTAGAAAAAGAATGGTCAGAATCTTTGACTCATTTACTGATTCACTGGACAATATTGTTGTATTGTACCACCTTGTCCTATAGGACTCTTTCAGCCGTCTCTCTCAGATGGCTGCAATAAGATCTGTGTTTAACACAAGCTCAAGACATTTTAACATTTTATTCTACAACATAAAACACATCAGTAAATACCCCAGTCATGATTTCTTTAAGCTTTTTATGTCTGTTAAAAAAGGCCGGTTGCTAACAAGTGTCTAAATGAGACTACAGAGGTTGTTGGGGACGTTAAATGTCACCAGTCCACCTTAACAGCCTCGTTATGTTTATACTCGCGCTCTTACAAACTGTTACTAACTTTATAAGGAGAAAGTCTTTGGAGGAAGAGGTCAGCGCTAAATGAAACTACAAGTTGAAGTTTAGTGGTGGTGAAGCTGAAGTCATGTGACCATGTTGTAAGTGATTTAGGCTTCAAACATCATAAAGTGATGAAAATGATCCTGACGAACAAAATCTGTCAAGATCATAAACTGTTGTTTATTTTCTGTAATAATCCGAAAGACAATATAAAAATCTCATTGGCCAAACATCAGGCTTGGCCTACAAAATGACATCATCACTCTGTACACCAGCAAAAGAGAGCAAAGAAGAAGACCGTCTGCATATGGAAAACAAAATGTCCACAGGGTCACCTTTATAACTTTGTTGTTTTAATTGTTCTGTGTCAAAATATTGAAGCTTTTAGTTCAAAGTGAGTGATACAGCGTGTGTGCCTGTCCGTCAGCCGAAGATCATGTTAGCTGAGGGGAAATGAAACGACCCCACTTGTTACATCACTTTGCTGTCACTGCAGACGAGCACAGCTTCACCCCCCCCTCCCCCCCCCCCCCGCCCCCCCCCCCCCCCCCCCCCCCCTCCCCCGGGAGATCTCAGAAGTCACTGGGATTTATAGGACCTTACCTAAAAGCATTGATTTTATCGACGAGGTCAACGGCAAAGATCTTTAAAATATTAATATAAACGTCTGTGTTCTGCTTAAGAGCCGTGTCTCCATTGATTCAGCTACACTTGACAACACGGTTACAGGCTGAATATATTGAGGACGCAGCTTTATTCCTTCCATGTCTCATCGTGGGCCTCCAAAATGTCCCTTGTTGGCTCACCGGTCCACTGTTGGATGAGCACACACACACACACACACACCCTCTCTCTGTCTCCCGGGTCACACGACTGGTCCCGGGAGAGGCGTCTGTCATTGCCTGACATTGTATCGTATTGTTATTCAGCTCCACGTCCTCTTCGCCGTTCACATGACAACATATTTTGGCTCTGATGAAACTGCGTCACATCCACTGTGGCTCATTTTACGATCGTCTGCTAAAGCGGTGGGGATGCTGGTCTGCAGGAGAGCCATCTGTTTTTATGGCG
This sequence comes from Seriola dumerili, assembly GCF_002260705.1. NCBI lineage: Eukaryota > Metazoa > Chordata > Actinopteri > Carangiformes > Carangidae > Seriola > Seriola dumerili. The sequence continues at coordinate 12,766,580 of NW_019174586.1, forward strand.
ATGAGCTGCGGCAGCGGCGAGAGGTCTCGCAGAGGAATCCGAAACATCACCGTGCAAATGTGGTGTTCGTTCAAATCTGCCTGCATCTGCAAGAAGATAGCTTTAGGAAAAAGGCAGAGACAGACGTCAGCAGGATTCATTTTAATTGCATTAGACCTGGGCCACATTAAGCCTTCAGTATCTGGGTGACATTTTTATATATTTTAAATATATTTTAGGGAGATTGGACCCTCCCCCGGTCCGTCACTGTGCGTGTGTGTGTCTTTAGGCAGAGCTGCAGCCAGATGCAGATTAACAAAGTGCAACACGCACCAGTGTCACAGTTTATAGGCGTCATTTTACACCTTATTCACCCACACAAATATTCACCCGAGTTTAGAGTAGCTGTGGAGAAAAAATGCTTTTCTAAGGAGTTTCCATGCATCAGAATAGTAAATAGGACGAGCTGTTGATGCATCATCATGAGATGACCTGATATTTCTAGTGTGTGCGTTGACTTAGAAAACACCAGGTGCAGGTGTTTGCATTTGATGCTCGCCGCCGGTGTGTTTCCCTGTAAGAATATACAGACATCAGCATGGCTGATTTTACCATGTGCACTATTTTAGTTATTGCACTGCACATAATGCATGCTAACATCTGCTAATTAGCACTTAACTCTTGGCAGGTATACGTTTTTACCTGATGATGGCACTGAATTACGATTCATCCTGAGACAGACATGAATAAAATATAATTTCATGACAGTCCATCCACTAACTGTTGAGATATTTCACTCTGCACCACCAACCTACTTTATGTTACCATAACAACAGCCACGTTGGCCAACAATTTCAAAATATTTGACATTATTAAAACAACAAAATATTAGAATTTTATTTCTGCACGTGGACACAAATTTACACCAAAATACAAATTGTGACAGATGATCACTAACGCCTGAGATCTTATGAAGCTCATGGGAAAACTGTGAAAATGTTTAAAGTATTTCTATGTCAAGATATCAAGTAAAATTTATTTATAAAGCACCTTTTCAAACCAGGGTTACAAGGTGCTGTAGAGAGGAAACATTTAAACAGTTAGAAAACAGGAGATGAGAATATAAAAACAATAAAATTACACATTACAGGATAAAGTGCACAAACCAGGTGAGTTTTTAAAAGCTTCTTAAAGCTCCATATAATCTAAAGGTCTGTGTCCATGTGTAGTGTGATTATAGATCAGCTCTAGCTTCTATATTAATACTGTGAAAGTATCAAAGCCTCAGTCCACAGAGAAATGCACACAGCCTGTATTCAGAGACTGAGCCTTAAAACCAGCCGTCAGGACTTCTGGAACTTTGTGATGTCACAACAAAGCAGTCACCAAGCCCCGCCCACCTGGACCCACCATCCAAACCTTTACAGGATTTGTATTTTACCTGAAATCTGCTATATTTTTATTGGATCACTCAGAAAACAATCAGCAAATCAGAGGACAGGCTCAGAGCCTCCTCTCTTCTGATTGGCTCACCAACCTGTTGTTACTAGAGCTGCAGAGAGAAGCCTGAGAGAGGAGACGTAAAACTACACTGAGATGGTTTTTGGTTCTTAAAACCATAAATATATTTTCTTATGGATCAACACTTCAAATAAAACACAAAGGAAGAAGAAAATATGGAGCTTTAAAAGAAATCCTTAGAAAAGATTGTGCATGAAAACCAGAAAAGAATTATTTGTTCCTTTACCTGTGGCCTAAATTACTTTAAATTTCATAGAACCTCATAGCAAAGGTATAATAATAACAACAATAATAATACTAATAGAACAAAGAGAATTATATTACATGCCCGTGGACGTAGTATATAGAGTATAAAAGTTTATTTGTTATTAACTTTTCTAAAAGTTACAAATCCTGAGAGAAAAACGCTGTGAGGCCCAGAGCTCATTAAATCTGTTGTGCAATATTCAGAAACCAGCAAACAAATTAACAACGCAGCCTCAGAATAACGAGAACAACAACAACAACAACAACAAAACATTTATCACTTTACATACAAGTCCACGCTGATGAGTACGATGGAGAATATTTCCTCATGCAGTTCGATGGATGATCCGAGATCACGTCTGTGCTCGTGGCTCATGTCCCGACGCAAGAGAGAGAGAAGACTCTGATAACGAGTCACGTTATTAACGGGAGAGCAGAGCTGCAGTTAAACTCTTCCCGCTCTGGTTTTTACACGTCATTAACATTCTGCCACTTGTCTGTGACCAATCAGAGCGTCCTGCAGCAGCTGAGGAGGGCTGTGGGGTGAACCGGGGGTCGGAGCTGCAGAGGTCAGCCGGTTATTTGCGTCACTTTTCATTACTGATGTTTTTAAACAGTGCGGCAGCTTCTGACCAGGCGCCCTGCTGCTGCAGGACCAGCAGACGTGAGCGGTGGTGGCAAGACTTTATTTATTTAGTTATTAATTTGACATTTTAGCTTTTCTTCTTGGATGAACTTCATCTTTATTCTTCCTCTGTTGAACTTCAGTGTGTGATTATACAGAAAGTTCGCAGTGAGTAGAACCACGAGGTGTTTCTGCATGTTTTTAAAACCTGATAATCAGCTGGGACAGACCAGGAGTTTACCTGAAATCAATAAACTTCAAACAACATGTTTGCTTTTAATCTCTATCTTGCAGCACAAGCCACAAGTCAAAATTGTCGAGCACCACTGGGGGAAAAAACAAACACTGAGTTGTGTATTTTGTCTGTAAATGTCTGAATAGGGTAGAACAGGATTATTCTACTCGATGACTCAAAGTGAAGATGATCTAATGTACATCAGGCAGACAAAAGCAGACACACACATTCTCATGCAATGAAGAAGTGGAATCACTAAACACCGTGTTTAGGAAAATGCTAACCACTAAAAATGAATTCTGGTGATCTGTATAAACCAACATGCCTTCACTCAAAGCTGCTGTCAGAGCGGATTTTGCTCTCCATTCATGTCGCCGAGGAACAAGGCGAGACATATTCACTTCTGGTCGTGGATAAACTCCGCTCTGACTGACCTTTGACCTGTGAAATCCTGAGGCTGTCCAGCGTTCAGCCAGGGTTACAGCTGACCCTTCATTCAGGAAACACCGACTGTTTGTGAGCTCGTTTGTTTTTCCTCTCCTGCCTGTTTTTCACCACAGGACGCGAGTCTGTTTCAGCTGCTGCAGTCCGGCTGCACATTTCCACTGATTTCTCTGTTGATCTCCGAGCCAGATGAATAACTACTGTAAATACCTGCAGTGACAGACACACATGGATGAATACTTTAATCTACCAAGGAGCAGACTGCAGCTCCACACAGGTGTTTCCTGTTTTGGCTGATTAGGCCTGTGCTCAGGTTGAGGACAGGTGAATGTGCAGGTGACTCTGGCTGTGCAGGAACATGAACTCTGGAGTCTTCTCATGCAGTGTGTTGTAGGAGTGGAACTTTTGATTTTTACATGTTTTATTCCCTCCATTAGTAATAATGTAAAGCAGATTTTTACCATCATGTCATATAACAACACGCAGTTCAACCACTGAGCTCTGTGTTTATATTCACATGCAGACGTTCATGTTTGTTCACATTCTTCTTCTCTCTTCCTCTGTTTTTCTGTTTCATAGCGGTTGTTCACCGTGTTTTTATGCTTCCGGACGTCCCCCGGTAACCACAGTAACCCCGCCTCCACTTCCTGCGGAGACAGAAAAAGAGTACAAAAGCGTAAACTTACAGAAGTGGTAATAAATCTGCTTCTGTTTCCGGAACTTCGGGTAATTCCCTCCGGCAACGTCTGCAGAAACAGATTTACAGAAAGGTTGCAGAAAGAGATGGACGCTGGGATTCTTCCTGAAGTCAGGGCTCACTTACAGATGAAGACGGTGCCCCCGGTTTGAATTCAGCTCGTCCTCATTTCACTACGTCTTCTAATGACCTGCTGCGTAAAAGAGATGAAAACAGTCGTTCAACTCTGTCGTCTACATGCAGCCTGATATAGGAATGAGTTTCTACATCCTCTGCACTTTTCCTGCTGGTTTGAACTTACTGTAAAAGTCATAAATTTAGTTTCCTCTGTCGTTGCATCTGTTTCACGTTAATCCCAACATTCACAACCCTAAATAAACATGTGAACCAGCTGGGTGTCATGTCGTTTCCTGTGCGTCGTGACGACTCAGAGAACATAAGTCGACTTTTTCTAAACATTTCCACTCGGTGCAGGTTGATGTGGGAGCAGAGGCGCGGCGGGTGTGTGCATTAAGACATGACAACGTCTATCATAGCGGTGTGAGTTACTGATACATTTCTGTATTAGACCTTCCTGTAGAGTTGTTGTACTCTGTGAAGCTGACAGCACTGTGCTACTCCGTCAGGGGAGATTTCTCAGCCAAAGAACATAATCCCTTTCTGGCATGAACACCTCTGTGTGTGTGTGTGTGTGTGTGTGTGTGTGTGTGTGTGTGTGTGTGTGTGTGTGTGTGTGAGATCCTCGACTCCACTTCTTCAATCACATGTGCCTGCATGTGCGTAATCCATTCAGCAACTTAGTCATGTATGACTGCAGTCATGAGAAAACACATGACTGTGACTCCTGTTAAAGCCCCTGCAGACACACTCTGTCACAGGAGGTCTGTTTTGTTTTTTTTCTTCTTCTTCTCAGCTTTGTGATGAATGTTTCTGGATCTGCATAATCCGCCCGCTGGATCACACTACTTGACGCAAGTTCTTAAACACACTGAGGATTCGGCGCCGTCACTCAGCTGCGGCGGCGGCTTTGTGGAGCAGCTAGTTAGTCCAGAGTTCTCATTTCCTCATCAACTGTTTGATTTTGTGCTCACTTCAGGAAAGTAGGCAGAGTCTGACAGCAACAGCCAAACCAGAAGGAGCTGTCAGTGTCTGCGGGAAAAACATGTCAGCAGCTTGATTTAAAGAAATTTACCTTTCAGCCGATCTGAAACCAGAGAATCAATCTACTCCACAACTTCTGTTTGACTTCTTACTGTCACATCTAACTGTTTAACGAGGGTTTAAAGAACTTCATACCTTGTTGGTCCGTGCCCGTCAGAATGACATATAGGAGCCTTTTCTGATCTGACGCCACAATCAACACGATGATTCAGGGCTTGTGAAGACCGACTGCGTCACAGCGGCACGACTTCACTGTCCCATGTCGACGGCTCCTTCGAACGCGTCCTTCTTTTCCTGCCCAAGAGAAAGGAAACATCACCGACAGAGTCTGAGGATTACGCTGTTAAATGTAAGTACTGGGTTTCAGCTCAGTTCAACAGCTGTCCGTGGTTCCACCGATACGTTTGTTCGAACGTCCCAGTGCAACAGCGTGTGATCCGTCTGACGGCGCAACTGAAATACAACGGCAAAAGTTGAAGTGAACCTCAGAGCGCCGTGTGTTCACGATGTGCGAGTTAAGGGAACGGAACTGAGACCTCGTCGAGAGGCGGCCTCAGCTCGCTTCGCTTCAAATGCTCCATGTTGGCGTCACGGCAACGCCGCAATTATAGGAACCGCTCGTTATGAAACTCCAACTCAAGTCATGTGACATTGGGCTGAACAATGGTGGAACTACGATCACTCAGTCAGTCAGTCACTCAGTCAGTCAGTGACATCCCTGCTTCAAGGCCTGGCCCCGTTCTTTTCTGATCTGATGGTTAAGGTTTGGTTCAGGTACATTTGGAAAGATCAGGGTTATGTTGGGTAAGATGAGAAGCAAACTGAGGCTTCCTCCCTTGAATGTAAACATGTGTTTTGTAGAAACTTGAACCAGTGCACCTCTTGCTACTGACAGGATTATAACAATTTTAGGATTATGTTGTTGTTTTTCCACATAAAGCAAGAGATATCTGTTCTGCTGGCTCCACCTCTCCTGCAGTGGTCTTGCCTCTCCCTGTATACAGCTGAAATGACACCTTGAAGGAGACCTTAACTCCGGTATGTACTCAGGGCAGATGCAGAATGAAAGCACAGAGCGTTTCCTGCATTGCCTCCCAGCTCAGTGACTTCAGCTGTGGTGATACCGACCTGAGCTGCTCTCACCTCCGCAGCCTGCAGCGCGCCAGCAGACTGACTGTACACTAGCAGCCCAAGTATTGTGATGTATGAAGTGTAACACCTAATATAATCTTATCTCCTGACACGCGGCTCGGCGCTCGGGCGGCACTGCAGAGTCACAGCCAACCAGCGCGGTGTTTGAGTGCGCCGGCCGCCGCTGTGCCTCGCGGCCGCTCTGCCCCAACTGTGTCACAGTGAGCACATGACATTGGGGACGAGTGTTTTGGCATTGAATCACAAGGGGGGAATCCTTTTCCCTCTCCTCTCCTCTGTGACCACCCCTGTCGGAGGAGAGTCGTCTGCCACCCAGTCCCCCCCCCGCTGACAGCACCAGAGGCTGCTGCTCTGCTGTCCTATTTATAGGCCTATCCCATCCACGGCTGCTGCCACGGCCAATCTGCGTGACTGTGGCCCGGCGGCCGCCGATTTAGCTGTGTTTTCCTGATGGGATTAGCAGTGACATCACGTTTGGAATCCCTCGAAGCAGCCAGGCGGACCCTTTTTACTTCTCCTCCTCCTCCTTCCTCCTCCTTGCACACCGAGCATCGATGCTTACCCTGTGCACTCATGATCTACTGAGAGTTTGCCATCTGCTCCTCGCACCCTCGTGGAGCGAGGGCCCACTAATAATGAGCTAACTGTAGCCACAGCGAGCGTAACGGTGGTTGACGCCGCGGCTCACACGACCGGCAGAGGCGCCGGTTGTGTTTTGACACACGCTCAGTGTTTTCCAATAGGCTTTGTTTCTCGTCTGAGGTCCCTCGTTTGCATTTCAAAGTTGCTTCTCCGGCGTCTGATCGTCTCGAAGCGCCTGTAACCAAACGGGACAAACAGCGACGATGTAGAGTTAATTGATTGTTGTGTCATTAATCAGGGTCGTATTCGCCTCGGCTTCTCTCACTCAGTGGTGCTTGTGAACGGTTCCACTTGGTGCGGTTCGTGTGGACGTCATATCAAAAGTCGCTTTCATTAGTTCTGCTCCTTTCCATCCGTCATGTTTCAACCAACCGCTTCACGACGCACGACATGACGCACTCTTTTTGTGAGTCAGGCTAATGCACTCCCTCACTTTTTTTTTTTTTTTGAAAGGCAAACCCAATCTGACTGATGAATCAGCTCCTGCTGTGCTGTACAGGCTTCCCACCGACATCTCTGTGGATCTGCAGTCACGACTGCACGAGTCTCTCCGGTGAAAGCTTGTCATGTCTGTGTTCCTGTCGCCTGCTGCGAGAAGCTTCACCGGCCTCTTTGTTTTCTCGCTCGCGTTCAAAAGAGTCGTGGAGGTGATCAGAAGCTGCGCAGCACCACACTTCAGTTTGTGTTTTACAAAATCATCTGGGAAAACAAATTACAGAGATGAAAACGAAGAGAGAAATGAGCCACGAGTAAAACACATGACTGTGATTTATATATATATGTATGAAGGGCCTCCTCTGTGCTGCAGGTGCGTTTGATTCGATCACATTAATTGGTCGTGTGCATATTTTAGTAACGATAAGTTGTGCTTCGGTCTCCACCAGCTCTCTGTTGTCCGCTGCACATCAGGTATTGGACGGCGTGTTCACCAGGAAACACTGTGACTCAACCACGTGCCGTCGAACCAAAACCAGGCGCCAAAAGAGGCTAAAATGCTCATGTCAGTGGCATCAGCTTGTGTTTTCCCTCCTGTGCCTCAGTGATCTCTGACGTCAGACCAGGACTCCAGTTCACGCTGCCTTCTCATCTGCCAGACAACATCCTTCAGCTGGACGCCATCGCACCTCCTCCCCCGACAACCAGCCTGCCTCCACCCTCACCCTTCACCCACCTTCAACCCCCCATTCAACTATTTACCTATTAATAACCTATTCAAAGTCTTGGTTCATGTTCTGTCTGGACCCAGATACAGACACTGTCACAATAAAACGCTCCATTAAAAACCAAGTGAAGTTTGTAAGACTGGATGGTTTTATATGTTGTGGTTTGATGCGTAAAAACTATCGATTAGTGCAACTTTAAAACCAAAGAAAGAAGAAGAGGATTCATGTCCAGTCGTGACTGTGCAGAAACCCTCCGGCAGCCTGAGCTCGTTCAGGATATCGAACAAAGACAAAGAATCAGAAAGCATCACTCCCAATTCTCGGATGTGTCCACTGGCTTTAAAAATACTAGTTTAAAAAATTCTTCCTGCTTCTCTCAATAGTTGAGGACCAAACCTAAAAGCTGCTGCGTCTCTCAGGTAATCGTTCATGGGGAACAAAATGACAGGTGTATGTGTGGCCTCCAGGTCAGAGGTCGTGACTTTAATGTCCAGTTCTTGCAGGAGAAGTCCGCTCGCTCCTCCCTCATTACCACTTCACTTTAGCTGCTCAGCGTCTTTCAGGTGTGAATGTATCTCACTTTTTTCTCTCACTGTTTGATTTTTTTTTTTTGAACAAGACAAAGTACAATAAAGATCTGTGCTCTCATCCTGTTGTTTCCCAGGTTTGAATCATTTTTAATTTCCTTACCAATTAAACCATGTGCTTTATTTCTTTATAAATATATTTAATGTAAAATCTGACCTTGATATCACAGCGTATCACATGACTAACACATTCAAACATGTTAAAAACAACAGCTTGTCAATCCCAAAGGGGAAACTGCAGGAAGTATTCTCCAGGTAAACACCCACAACAACAACAACAACAACAACAACAACAACAACAACAAACACTCAAACTGCACCTATAATTGCTTTTATGTTTAAATTTAATATGCAAATAAACTTGCCTTTCCTCTCTATGGATTCACATATTATATCTGTGTGTGTGTGTGTGTGTGTGTGTGTGTGTGTGTGTGTGTGTGTGTGTGGCGCACATGAAGCCAGGAGAGAACAATCTGCTGCTCGATTAAAAGACATTAAATTATTTAGTGAGAACAATGAAACCCAGAGTGAATCTAATCTCAGAAAGTAAAAACAAATCAGGTTTTAGCATCAGCTCATGTTGCTTCTGGCCCCCGGTGCAACGTTTCCCATCATCCTCCTTGCTAACCCCCTCTGCTCCTCACTGGCTGACTTGGTTTTTGTTGCATGGCAACATCAGCTTATTGAACAGACCGTGGCGAAACACTGAGACTTATTGCTCCTTTGCTGATTTCATTGATATAACTCTCCGAGATAGATAGCTCTGCCCTGACCACAGCGAGAGAGGACAGCAGCCGGGCTGGAGCTCCGTCCTGGGGGGGTGCTGGTGGGGTGGGGTAGGGGGGGGGGCGTGCTGGTGGGTGGGGGTGGGGGGGGCAGCTTGGTGTGATTCAGTCTTCATCTCTCTCAGTCTCCACGCTGGCTTAGATCTCAGTTTTTTATATCACTGAGCTCGATTTGCATTTTAATGGTGTGTGTCAGGGCTGCGTCTGAGCCTGCGGGCTATTCTATTACTGTTAAAGCCCTGCTATTAATTATGCAGAAAGTTACGCATCACAAAGGGTGGGCGGGGCACCAGCCCTGCAATTAGCAACCGAAGCGATCGGAGCCCACATCATTATTGGAGGGCGGAGGGGGCTTACGTGGTGCAGACTCAGCCGTTGTTCTGTGCAAAGAAAATTGGCAGCGTTTATTTATTTTTTTCATATTTAGAGATTAAGATTTCTGCCGCCGAGCAAAGAGGGGGGGATAGTTTTTAATTAACTTTGTATATAACCGTGGTAGATTGTTTTTTTTGTTTTTTTTTTCATGCAGATAACACTCCTCCCTCCACAATTAAGCTGGCAGCGAGTCTTGATCCCTCTCAGCGATAAGGTTTGGAAGCAGCGTGGTTCATGAATGAACAAGCCGTTAATCCAGTGAACTTTAGCGGTCCTGATGGTATTTACCCAGTCAACACTTCAGCAAATGGAAGAGATGTTTCTGCTGAGTGTATTAATGTGCTGCACTCTCCTCATTAACGAGACATTCAGATAATCACTTTTACTTCTTTGCAGCTGAGCCAGTTTTTTTTTTTTCTTAGATTTCTTCTTCTTTTTTTTTTCTTTTTAGATTTAGAGTTTTGAAACAGCTTCTCGCTCCATCAACTGCCGTCGCCGAAATGAATCCTTCGCAATACATTTGCTCAGGTGCAGACTCTTCGAATTTCAACGACCATCCGTCCAGCGGTTGTTGAGATATCTCAGTCTGGACTGATGGAGCGACCAGCCGACCGACGTCGCCATCTCTAGAAGCAAGGTGCTAACGAGGCTAAAAAAAGAAAGAGTATTTTTGTTTCTGATATGTGACGGTAAATGTAATACTTGTGCACATCTGGCTGGATTGCAGCAATAGACACCAGCCTCCTCTTTCAGAATTAACATGGTGCATTTTCCAACCTCCTACCTTTCACTTCGGGTTTCCAGGACAGTTGCAGGGACCACGTCCCGGTCCCCGTCTGGCTGCTGAAGCGTCCCTGTGCACCTGCAGGCTGCTCTGTGTATGATCATGACCTCTGACCTTTTGTGTTTAAGTTAATCTGTAACATCTGTGTTGCCATTCATGCGATCCTATGATCTGTGTGCACGCTCCTGAAATAATGCAGCTTCATCTTCTTTGGAAAACTGCACTTTTGGACCTGGTCGCTTGCCGTAGAGTCGATGTCCAGTAAGAAATTCTGCCAGTTCCATTAGGGAGCATCTGTGAGTGTGGGCATCACAGTTTTGGGGGGGCTGCTGTTGCCAATTGTAGTGATTATTTGGAAGTGAGGGGGGGAAATTATCTGGACTATTTTCTGACTTCCTTTCATACGAAAACATCAGTTCTTTTATTTATTTTATAAGCGGTTTTGATCTGGACGTCGTGGACCAGAGATAATCAATAACCCGTGGTGTAAATTGTTGTGCAGTAACGTTGCAGCGCTGTGTATTTGCCTGAGTTACATCCTCTAGTTGTATATTCAGATCGCACAGAGACACGACGAGAACTTACAGCTGTTATCAGGAATACGTCTGTAGATTATCTGCACATTTAATGAAAGATTTTTTTTTTTCCTTTTTCCCACAGCAGTGATATCAGTGTCTCGCAAAACAAGTTTATCTTCCTAAAGCTCCATTATAGTTCATCTTAATAAGGTTTTCTTTGTGCTGTAATTAAGATAAAATGATGCAGCGGGTGAATGGAGTCTGGTAAAGTCAGACTGAGACTGCAGGAGGCCGCGCTCTTCTGTCGACTGTCAGTATGAATATGAAGCTGGTTGTTTCTTCAAATACAAACATGTGATCTTGTAACGGTGTTGTGTTACATGTTGCTGTTGTTTCTGTCATCGTCACATTGATATGACTTTATTTTTTTTCATCTTGTCATTCTCTCTTCCGTCATTTCAATGTCTTGTAATGCAAGTTTCTCCATTTATTTATTATTCTAGTTCAGAGAAACACGACAACTTGATGCATCACGTTTAACTGAATGTGAAAACAAACCTTTTTAACCTAAGGCAATTGTCTTTATATGGGATTTCCCAGAGTCATCTTTGTTGACTGGAACTGTTGGATCTTCTTCACTGGATCTCCTCACCGACCGACGCACCTGAGCTGAAACCGGCGCCTCTGAAAACTGCTCGACTTCAGGATCCATCTTGACTTGGTTTCTACTGTTTCTCACCTGTTGTGAAGCTGAACGTCGTCACACGAAGCCGCTACTTCAAGCTCAGCACGTCTTGTTTCTGCAAAATCTTGAAAAAACAAATTGCAGGTCAGGTGGATGTGGAGAGGATTGTTGTCATAGAAACAGATAACCCCGCCTCAGCTAGTATTTGAATACTGTCTTTTGCAAAGTATTGGTCAGTTCACCTGGTTTTGTTCTGAAGTTAAGACCATTTTTTGATCGGTAAGACTTTTTTTTTTTTTTTTTTACCCCCACTCCTTCACCTTCTGAACCGGCCTCCAGGCGGTGTCTGCACCTGATGTGGAGCTCATCAGGTTCCCTCAGCCTGACTCTGCAGTTGATCTGGTCCTCGGGCCGGCTCTGTAGCTCCAGCTAGTCTGGAGGCTGAGTCTGTCCTCGGGCTCTGCAGTGGGCGCGCTCAGTATTCAGCTCAGCGTCCACAGCGGACGGCCAGGGAAAGAAATACGACTCCACTGTCACACTTGGCTGATGTCCCTGTGCTCCTCTACTCCCGCCCTCATCCTCCCCCCTCCCCCCTCTTCCCTCTCTCTCTCTCTCTGTGGCTCAACATCTAACTCATGTCCTATACGAATGGGCCAGTGGGGAGTGTTTCTGTACGTGTGCAGTGCAGCCGAGAGGCCGTTTATTTCGTGTGTGTGTGTGTGTGTGTGTGTGTGTGTGTGTGTGTGCAGGAAGGAGCAGGGGAAAGAGATGAAAAAGAAAACGCATGAAATGGAGGAAAATACACAGGAAAGCATAGTGAGAGAGAGAGAGAGAGTGACAGATGGAGAGAAATAAGGCCCTGCGTCGGAGTATAACCAGTTTTCCTATGAGCCATCGTTTCCCTCTGCGCCGCCTCAACAGCCTACATCCATTGTATTTCCCCGTGAAGGTAAAACAGGAAATGAAGCTTTCACACACTGCGGCTCAATATAACAGACCTCTAAGTGCACTTATACATCATCGAATCACCGGAGACATTGCAAAATTTGTAACTCCATAAACGGCAGGCGTCCATACATGAACGGCGGCGCACGGCGCAGATTCAATTTTGGCGATTGTGGAGAAACAGTTTTATCTCCCGCACAGATTCACTATCTTTAATTTATTTTTTAGTATCTATTTTTCCTCTTTGCTCTCCATCATCCTCCTCCTCTGTTCTTCGCTGCCATAATGACCCAAATTCTCCCTCGGGGATCAACAAAGTTCACTTTATCTGTATTTGCTGGAACTTCTGAGTGATGCCGATAAGTGCTGAATGCAGACGGGCACCGCTCCTGTCGACAGTCAGAGAGGAAGAGGAGTAAGAGATTCTATGTAGGTTAGATCTACAGAAAAATAGACGGCGACAGATTGATATATATCTCCAATTATTTTTAAGTTACCGTGGAATCTAAATATGGAAATCTCTTTCTGGGGATTGAAAGTTTCTCTGCAGTTTTGCATATTGTAAACCTCAGCAAGTGTTTCTGTTTAACAGCCCTGACAGTCCAGTAACTGGAAATAAAACTGAACTGGAAAAGGAGAGGGGAATGAGTTTGTTGGTGTGTGTGAGTGGAACACATTTACAACATACACAGCTTCACACTTCATACGTGAACACAAACAGCAGGTCTGTGTGCTCCTGTCTGAAAGGAGGAATCAAGTTTGTCTTTCATCCTCTGAAGGGTTTTATACTCCCCGTGTCCATGTGCAGTAGCTGCTCGAGTCTATGGGACAGTGTTGTGAAAGGTCCATCATCGATCACCATCACATTTTGGATGGTCTGGACTGTATCGGGCCCCTTAAAGGTGCCATATGTAAGTTTTTTGCTATTGCTACATAGCCAGCGTTAGCATTAGCAGAGTGGTATTACATGACATGAGGGGCCGGGGCTAGCTGATTAGCATGCTAACTTCACGGTTATCTCTGCAAGAGCCTACAGGTCGTCTGTGCAGCAGGTTATTTCAACCCAAAGTCACATTTTGTTGCTAGGCGACATCTAGTGGTTGTAGTAATTATGACAGGAGCAAAGTGATGTAGTATTCACCATTTATTGCTGATTGTGGATCTTGCCTGTTGAATTAATGTTTGGACTGATGGAATATAAAGAACGAAGTACTGACCTGGGATCTGTGTAAAATAATAATAATTATGATAAAAATGATAATTATAATAATAACCCAAGATGTTTAGAGCTTCAATGTTCAGTTATTGCACTTGTTTTTCATAATCTCTAACATTGATAAATATAAATTTTGGTGACTTTCTATTTGTATCTGCTTCAACACGTAGTTTTAATATTCTGTTTCCTATTAAAATGCTTAGTCACTAGTCAATGCAATCACATGACACTGTTGTCCAAAACAATGTACTGTACTTTAACCTTTTAGAAGAATAAGAGGTAGATGTCATTAAAGAGTATTTGGATGACAGTAGAACAATAACACTATTTAATTCAGTCTAATACCACAGTCTTCAGATTACAGAGAATAAAAGGCAGAAATCTCCGCAGCTGGCAAAAGCAACTGCTGAGTCATTGGTACTGATCAACAACCCCATCAGCCCCTGCAGCTATAATATATTGTGGTCATTTCGTACAACGGGGCAGGAAAAATATCATCTAATGACGCTTTAAATATTCTCAGAGGGTGTTTGTGACATCGATTCAGGAGCTGCGAAAAAGATCCCGATCAGCCTCTTCGAGCAGGAGCCTCGACGTACAAACACAAGTGAAACGGTTATTAATGACTCCTCTGGTCTCTGCCTGTAACTTCGCCACTAGATATCGGCTAGCAGGAAGCAGCGGCCTGCCAAGAAGTCTTCATACTGACAGACAGTGTTTAAATCTGCCCCTCACACTTTTTTTTTACCATCTTGCTGCAGCAGACTAAAGCCACAAACGAGGGATTCCTGCCCATTTTCAAGCCCCAGCTCTGCCTCCCTCTCTGCCTCTCTGCCTGCCTGGCTCTCATGGGCCGATGATAGATTGCTTTCTCTCTGCCTTTGTGCTGGGAAATTGCTTTGTTTTGTTAACAGTCTGCCTCTGTTCCAGCCCAGATAGCAGCGATAGCGCGCCTCCTTTCTTCACTTATCTGCCGAATATGTTTGAGACCGTCTTGAAATGAATTACAGTTGAATATGTAGAGGTGGGAGGAGGCTGAGAACGGGGGGGCGCACACAAATGTCCCACATGTTCAAAGCAGATGAGGTGGAGAGGAAAGTGTATCTGTATCTGGCTTCAAAGAAAATGGATTGCATGCATTACAAATGAAGGTGAGATTATACTTGAGTGTGTACTTGTACAGTGTGTCCTCTGTGAGGACCGGTGATGAGTTGCAGACTTGAATGAGAATGAGAACACTTACAGAGAGTAAGGGTATTTTAGGAAAGTGGGGACTTTAAGGGAAATGAGGACATTTTACAAACTGAAGCATTTTTTTTTTTTTTTTAAGTGTGAAGTTTCTGGAAAAGATGGAGACTTGAAATGTGACTTCAAACCGACTTTGGGGAGCGAGGTCTTCTTGGAAAATCGGGGCCAGTAATGGAGGGTGAGGACAAAGTTGTGAGACTGTGTGTGAAATCACTGCCTTGGTCTCTCCTTCACTACACATGCTGCATTGTGGGATTGTTAGCAAAAAGCATTGCACTCTAGTTTTTCCATTCGACTGTGTGATTTCTGAACGCGCTGTGCCACAGATACATTTACACCCTCAGATTTCAGACACCTGTGACGGCGTCGTGCCAACAACAACCTCCAACAAAACCCACAGACTGTACCAACAGCAGCGTACGGGACCTTCGTCACCATGGTTACAATAATACGCGGCCATGGCTTGGTTAGAACTTTTTTTTTTCTTTTTTTCTGTTCAAAAGCTTGTTTGTTAAATATTCTCTTAAGATCAGGAGAGGTGAGGTGTGTGTGTGTGTTTGTGTGTGTGTGTGTGTGTTATTTGGAAGACGTAAAAACAGAGTAAGTTCGTTTGTTTTACAGCCATATCTCTACAATAACTCCATTAACCTCCACAAACTGACACTGGTGTGAGAAAGTCATTACACAGCATCCAGATCTGTCTGACGCGCACACACACACACACACACACACACACACACACACACACACACACTCAAAGCTACACAGGAGGAAAGTGATCAGTCAAATAAAAAATGTTTATCCTTGATGCGTTGGCAGCACTGTTCTTCACTCTAATGGCTGATAATAAGCATTATTTGAACTGAATAATTGCACTGAACTGACAAACGGAGAGAGAAACGCTCAGTCTGAGGAAGAACGATGCCAAAGGGTATTTCACAGCAGACAGCTCTATTAGAAGCTGCTACCAGGGAGGTTTGTTTTATTATTATTATTTTTTTTCTAATCAAGATTATGTGTGTTAAAGAGAGTTAGGAGAGACTTTAAAGCTTTAATAACGCGGTTGGATTGTTTTTATCTCTTGGTCCTTTTTATTCTTTATGTCCTTTTCTTCTAATCATTGACAACTGTATAAAAGCAGATAATGAAATATCAATTCCAGGTTTTTTTTTTCCCTGGATTTAACTGGTCTAGACATCTAAATATTTTCCATTCTCCGTGAGGTTTTAAAAAGCATCCTGAGGAATTTAGAAAACTGGTTGATGATGCAGAGAGAAAAGAGAGGAAAAATCGTTTTTAATAAAATATCTTCTGCACTGAGCTAAACATGGCGACTGTGGAAGATCTGAGGAGGAACTTTTCCTTTAAGGTTGACTCAAACCGCTGCAGACCTCTTACTTACCACGACAGTTCTACGGACATGTTGTGTCCATGGAAACACTTCTTTTAGTGTTTACTTTTCCTGGACAACATCAAACTGATTTTATTCTGTTTCTTCAACTGAATCAAAAACACACACAAAAAAAACAAACAATTTTCATCTTTTTATTCTCTTCTTAAAACATTAAAAGTTAAATTTTTATCTTTAATCTCATTTTCCCACTGGTCATTATTGCTGATGTTAAATCAGAGGGTTCAGCACCATGGACAGAGTCCGTCTCTGCTGCTCCTCCCCCTGCAGCCTGAACTCAGGTCTCTGCACCTGATGAGACAAATATAAACATATATATAATACAAAGATAAATATCAAGACGGCTGCACAAAACTCTGGTTCCCTTTTTAACTACATCTTCTCTTTGACCTCTTTAGATTATTTCCCCAACTGTTTAGTAAATACTATACATCAGTGAAGATTGTGATAAGTGTTGTTCAGGATTTTTAATATTTTGAATGTGATTTCAGTTTTACCAGATGGAAGCAACATGACTGGATCTTATGATCCCTCTCCGATTTATTGACACTTGATTGATTTTATCAGCAGTGGAGAAGTAATAGTTGAGTTGAGAAACTGCTTTGTCCATTCCAGGAGCAAATATCTGTTTCTGTTTCTCTGAAGCTCTGACGTGTTGATGCTGGGAAATAGGACAGAGCTGAATTTTATATTTCTGTAGCTGAAATTCATCAATAATATGTGAAAATGTTCATGTTTGTGCGTCCGTCCGTTTATGTGTGTGTGTGTGTGTGTGTGTGTGTGTGTGTGTGTGTCCGTGCGTGTGTGTGGGCGTTTAACATGTTGGCTTCCATCGTTCTCAGTGTTTCGTGAGACTGATGCTGCTGCTGGGAGGCTCAACTGTCAGTCCAGATCCCTAGTGGAGGCTGTGATTACAGGTGTACACACACACACACACACACACACACACACACACACACACACACACACACACACACATCAGGGAATATAGCAGTAGGATGCTCAGTGTGTCCAGTAGTTGCCAGAGGCTACGTTCTTTCTCACACACACACACACACACACACACACACACACACACACACACACGCGACTCTTATGAAGCCTCTGAAACTCTGATGATGTTTATTCTCGTGTCTCTGTTGTTTGGATATTAATGTGTGACCCTCCCCTGGAAATGTGCTGCAAAACCAAATCAACCAAAAGAGGCTAAAAAGCTCCGTGGAACTGAAGAGTCGGTGGAAACTCTCAGTAGATGTGTGACTATGAGAGACTACTTTCATATTATGCATCCTTTTTTTTCTTTTAAATCCATTGTTAATTTAAAACGTATTGTATCATACAATCACTGGAGATTTTGACTAAATTTACATTAATTCCCTTAAATCAACTGTGTCGCAGGATCCAGAATTGTACCTGCTAACATCTGTTTAACTGTGTGATACTGTCACTTGTCGATTCAACATCTGTCTCTTGACTATTTCCTTTTAATTCCTCCTGTTGCTAACCAGCTCTCCAGTTTCTACCATGGATGTAATCTTTCAGTACGAGATTAGACTGAGATAGTAAACGAGTATAAGATGTGGTCCGGCCGGCGACAACGTAAACATTCATTATATTTCTAAAGATCATTTTGTTTTAAAACATGATTGATATTTTTAGTTTTTTTTTTCATGATTAAATATTTTCACCAAAATTGTGCTTTTTTGCAAATGATTTGTCGGCCCACTTGCGGTACCTTTGCTGCCCACCAGTGGGCCCTGGCCCACAGGTTGGGAACCACTGCTCTAGACTAGGACTTCAAAACTCTTTTACTAGAATTTAATTCTGAATAGTGGTGCTGTGATGGTGTTATGAGGGCCACTTTAAATATTTCTTATCTCTCTCTAGGACGCCAGGGAAGGCGGGTCCCCACAGACCAGGCTTTGAACTGGTCCTGATAAACCACCCATATAGGTGTGTTTGTGTGTTGCAGGTATTAGTCATGTTGTGGGGACTTTTCCGTAGTCATATTATGGGGACTTGTCTTGTTATGGGGACAAAAAGAAAGTCCCCATGATATAAATCATTACAGTTTAAGGTGAAGACATGTTTGAAGGCTAGGGTTAGGTAGGTAGTAGTTAAGATTAAAGTCAGAGATTGTCTCCAGGAAATCAATGTAAGTCAATGTAATGTCCTCAGAAGTCCTGAAGACACGAGTGTGTGTGTGTGTGTGTGTGTGTGTGTGTGTGTGTGTGTGTGCTCCTCAGTGATTTCTGTCTCAGCAGACATCACATTCTGCTACAATGCACCACATTGATATTTGAGTTTCGGTGCAGTTTGCAGAACAGAAACAATCGATGCGACAAACAGCGACGATCAAAGCCACCGACACAATCAGACGACGTCAGGGACTCACTCACAAACAGCAGGTCGCATGAAAAACAAGTCGCATTAATTAAAACAGACCAAAAATCATTTTGGGGATCGATGGAAAAAAAAGCCCAGGAACATAAACAACAGTGAAGTCGATTTAGAGCAAATTCCCTTTAAGACTAATTGTCTTGCATTGGAAGCAGATTAGAATCATTATTAAACCATTAGAAATTATGGGACAGTGTCTTCAGACAAACAGCAGAGGAATATATTCAGCTGATCATCATATAATTCACTTCACACTTCCCTATAATGTTTTCAACGACCCTCATCTCGTTACAGTCTCATGCGTTCAAAGGAAAAATCGACACTGAACGAGATTAAAATCTGCACAGCAGAGAAAAAGACACAAACGGACAATGTCAACACCAGCAGAGAGTGAAGTGTTAGAAAAACAGTTTGTAATGTTCAACCTGAAAGTGTTAAATGAACAACACGCTGATGATTTCTCTGTGCTCTGTGTGCAGGGAGAGAGCAAAGCCAATTTTAGAGACTGCACTTGAAAAGTCAATGAGAAAGATGTGAGAGGACAAACGTACACTGAGGTGAGGACGCAGGCAAAATATTTCAATATTTCAAAAGTATTGGAGAGCTGATGCAGAATCTCAGAGTGTTTATAAGGAGACACCAGTGGTTACAGAATATTAAACATTCACTTTTGCAGAATTTATTGACCCTTCAAGCATAATTTTTGCCGCTAGCCCGATTCCTGATGAATGCCTCTTTCAAATCTATGATCAGAAGGACTAGTCCTTATCAATAGATTCTGCTTATGGATTTCCATTTAGTTTGTTCTCTTTTTTTTTTGTCTAAGAGAAAATATGAAGTAAATATTTCAACTGTATTTTTTCTTGTAATTAAAAACTTAAAAATCTCCTATTACATTTCTTTTATTCCGTTATATTATATTAACAGGTTGTTTTCTTATGTTTCCTGTATTTTGCTTTGTTGTTGACAGGTGGTGTAAAAGTAAACTTGCCTCGCCTTCATCCAAAAGCCTCAACATTAGAAGATCTTTGTTGTCATGGTTACAATAATAACAACGTGGTCAACTTCATGGATAATAGAAACAACAAAAACACATGGGAATCGAACACAGCTCTCCTGTGTCACCTTCGTCCATCCACCACAAACCTCCTCCTGACATGGACTCTTGATAGTATGTCACCAACACTTTTCACTACGACCACTAGATGTCGCCTAGCAACAAAATGTAACTATGGGTACCATAATAACCTGCTGCGCAGACGACCCGCGGGCTCGTTTCGTACAGGAGGACTGTCTCGATGGTTCGCCTTTGTGCTGCTCTCCTAAAATACTGGGTGTCTTTTCTTTTTTAAGAAGCTTCTCACAAATCGACTTTAAAGGGAAGAAGGGGCATTAAGTCAAGCTGAAATGGAAAATACTCATTATATTTTAACGTTTGAATCATTCTTTATCAAAGTCTATTTAGAGGAAAGTAAATGACCAGATTTAACCCGCTTACAGACCAAAGTATAATTAGTCACGCTGCATCCTTTCTGACGGATAACTATACGTCAGTAAAGTTTAGTTTCTCAGTGTTTCTGTCACTGCAGTGTGAACGCCCTCCTCTCTGATGTGATACCAGAAGTGTAAACGCCACGCAGAAAAACTGAAAATGAAAATGAAAGCTGGGTGGGGCAGGTTGTGGGTTTTCTGGGGAGAACAGAAGAAAAAGATTTGGATGAATTAGACGGAGCATTACTGTCTCAGAGGATTTCAGGGGTCACAGTAATTGGCTGCTGGTTTTCATCCGCCCCCCCCCCCCCCTCCACTCGGACTCAGTGGGAGCTTGTGGACTCACGCTGAGTGCGAGGCGGGGGGGGAAGAAAGAAAAGGTTCTGTGTGTTTTGGGCTCGACAAAAAGCAAAACTTTACAGTTGAATAAGTTGATTAACACGACCTTTCATCAACAAATGCGTTCAGACAGCGAGGCATCTTCCCAGTCTTTACTGTTGGACTAATTCTTCAGTTCTTCTGAAGCTTCTCTGCTGCTGCTGGACGGAGGTTTGAAACTGATCAGAAGGATTCGGTCGCCACTTCCTGCTGTGTCCCAGAAGCTTCCATAATAACACACATTATAAGAAACGTTTATTTCTCTGACTGTAGAACATTCTCACACTTTATTAACCACCAGTGTCAACAACAACAACAACAAACAAACAAACAAACAAACAAACAGCTCTAAAAGCTGAATGTTAAGCTTTTTTTGTTTTTTGCCCTGAAACATTTGTGCAAATCTGACGAGAATGCCCCTCATCTAAAAAACGAGCGCATAGGTCGTCCATTGGTAGGTACGTCGTTGTTGATACGGTCCGTGTGTTTATCATTGTAACCATGACAACCCAGGTCTGGCCTGCCTGCTGCTATTTCGGGAGACACTCCTATGGATCGTATGAGAGGGAAGGAACTAACGACCTGTGTGGTTGTTCAGGTTGGAGATAAAATCGTCTCCATGTGGAACCAAGTTACCGGTACCCTGTTGTTGGGTCATGTATTAGATGGGGGACATGTCGTCCTCACTCCTCTGTTTGTGTCAACCCCAATTTTTACAGTTTCAGTTTGATATAATCACTACAGTCCGTCTCAATAGTTCTCTTACTGTCCAACTACCAATATCCTGGCGTGAGAGAGGAGCTGATGAAAACCAGTTCAGTTACCAACGACTCAACAGTGCTGGCTTTGCAGTATCTTTTACCCTGGGTTTTGCCTCTCAGGCAATAGAGCGTCTTGGTGGAGGCTAAAAAAAGATGAAGTAAAAATAAATGTCTGTGTCTCAATCACTAGTATTATTCCCCTGAAAAGATGAATGACTTGAACATCAATGAAACATAATGCTGGAAGCTCCATTGCTGCATTATCTTTGGTTGAAGAGCTCCTTACTTCATCGTGTTCTCCTCACTTCTAGAGCGAAACCTATACAACTGTGCTGCTGGGAGGAAGTGACAGGCCATCAGAGCTGACGGTATCTCATACATTTTCTGGAGTACATTACTTCAACAGGGGAGAAGTAAACTGTGTAGATGCTGATGACGAGGGCGCGAGTGCAGAGAAGAAGAAACTGAGTCTTTAATCAGTGAGCAAATCAAGCACGTTTCAACAGACGAGTCTCCTGTTGGAAAAATATTTCATCAACATCCTAAAGTGGATCTACGATGCTCATTTCCAGCTCTACGTGATTCACAGTAAAAAAAACAAAAACAACCTTATTTATCCCAAACTGCCTGTTCTGTAACTGTAACCCCTCAGTTGACTGAAACAGGCTTAGCTCCAAGCAAAGACGCAGCAGGACGTCTCTGTGTGGCAAATATGACGCCCATTACCTGCTCATTGTGACGCAACAGTGGAAAGCTAATGCTAGCTAATTGCTAGTCAAATGTAATTCTGCTATTGTCAAACGAGTATAGTAAACCTGCACCGTTGGTTGTTTGCACACTGGCCGGCTGCTCTTTTCTGACCTCTCCTCCTCGACCTCCATGGAAGTCGTCATGAGCTCGAGGAGAGATGTGAAGGAGAATTCTTAACGACATAAGGATTTGTTTTTAACCAACACCTGGATGATAAATCCTCCTTTCCCAATCACAAAAACAAAGCAAACACGACTGAAATGTTGAAATTAGATGACGTGAAATAAATACACAAGAAGAGAAAGTTGAGCCAATAATTAAATTGCAAAAAAAGAAACTGAGCAAGAAGCCAGAATAAATCATATTCAGACATAAGTACGTAGTTTTCTGGCATAGGCACATCTTTAGAGAAAATTACATTTATGTATATAGTATTCTTTTATGATGATGATGATGATGATGATGATATTGTTCACTAGAAATTCATGCTTGTTCTTCATGATGACTCCTAACTGGATTCAAAGAGAATAAATTTGGTCTCCAGTCAATCAAACAAGGATTTCCATAAGTGCTGATCAAACAGATATTAAACAGCTGCTCTGTTGTTTCTACATTTATGTGGATCTGCCACCGTGAAACTACGGGTGCGTTGCTTTAAATGTTGCTGCAGCAAAGGATTGTGGGACAGCATTTTCTCTTCTCCTTTCGTAAAGGAAGCTCCAGTATTTCCTATGATAAAGGAGACAAGATAGGAAGCACTGAAGCTCCTTTCCTCATCATGTAGAGAATTGGAGCAGCTGTGATCATGGCTGCTGCTCAGAAACTTCAGCTCATTTCACTCAGTTCGGTTTGATTTTTTAACCTTACAGTAAACAGATGACAACACACCAATAACAGTCAATGGTCTTATTCCACATAGTAGAGAAAACATGAGAGCCTCACTCTTCCGGTCAGAGTTAAAATAAATACAGATAAGATGTAAATAAAATAAAGTGAGATCTTATCCGGGGATAACAGGGAAGGTCATCTTCTCTGCTTGGACAAAGAAAGGCCCCCACATGTTTTTTAATTTCTTGGAAGAACCTTTCAGTGCGTGTCAGATTTTTTCCACTGTAACATTATTTATATGACGGAAAATGAGGAAAAGCTTTATACAAAAAGGTCCTGGCTTCATACACTAAGTATACTGTTGCT
This sequence comes from Seriola dumerili, assembly GCF_002260705.1. Classification (NCBI taxonomy): domain Eukaryota; kingdom Metazoa; phylum Chordata; class Actinopteri; order Carangiformes; family Carangidae; genus Seriola; species Seriola dumerili. Next base: position 12,789,973 of record NW_019174586.1, read on the forward strand.
TTAAACTTAAAGTTTGACACAGACATGGACAGTGTTTGTAGCAGCCATTCAACAACATATGCAAATCTGGACATCAGGATCCATGGCTGCGGTGCTGAATTACTGTGGTCCAGTTTCTTCCCTTGTAGTCTTCTGCCTGAATTCTTCCTGGATGCGTTTGTGCAGTTGATTAAACATCTCTTTACCATGTAAAGCAATGCTTTCCATGTGTTTTATCCCTCCACAAACATTCACGTGGCAGATGCTCACATTCGTGTATTTGCCACCCAGGGGAGCGACGACGACTTGTGCATTTGATGTGTGATGTCACGTCCATACCCCACCAACAATATAATCTTGCGTATGGCGGGGATGAATAACCAGGTTATTAAATGTTGCATGTAAACGTCACATCCTGAATATGACTGGATAAATGCACTCAGCACATCTGGAGATACACTGTAGGTATCCGGCTGATAAACCGCTCTCTGTTCAGATATGAGGGAGGCTGAGGTGTATTAAGATGCTGTCTAAAAAGATATATATCAGTGCAACCTCTAATTCATTCCCCTGCCGAAACTATCACAAGCTCAGATTATTTATCTGTGTTTTACTTTGGCTTTTCAACCCAGCACCCCCAGGAGAACACTTCATAATACCCCGCCAGGAAATAGCACACACCCACCACACACTACATTTTGTGTGGGTATTCAAACAAGGACAACACACATCAAGCATCTTCACACACACACACACACACACACACACACTGAGTCTGACACAAATCACCGCGGTGCCGTTCAGAAATTGCATTCCACACACACTGAGTTCAGGTGTGTTTGGCCCGGGTCACCAGTCACTCGGCATGAGGTGAGTTTTCTCTCCATCCTGTTTTTTCACATGCCACCAATCCATCCATCAACCCCTCACCCCGCACACCCGCCCATCCATCCACCCATCATCCAAACATCCGACCCTCTATCAGCCACCCATCACCACACTCCTTCCAGCTGCCTGAAGACTGAAAAAATAAAATAAATAAAAAATCACTGCAGCTTAAAGCGAAGCAGCTGCAGATTTAACTGAACAGGTAAATACATAGATTAACAAATTAAATCAATGAATACATGAACGGATGGAATAAAAGAAACATTTGAAGATCTTTACCGTGGCTCCCAGCAGAGGTGAGGACTGGAATTCAAGGAGATAACGACTCGAGACTTGATTCAAATTGTGAAAAGTGATAATTAGTGTCTGAGACTCTGTATCATCCAGCTGATCCTCAAAGTGTCTGTCATTGAAGAAAATCCAGAAAGTCATGTTCAGTCCATGTTGTCCACACAGATGATATAAATCCTGACTTTTATAAATAGTTATTTTTCTGGATTTTCTTCATTTTTCAAAAATCTTCAAAAGAGCTGAACTTCAGCGGATTAAAATTTTACCTGCAGGAGAAACCTGAGTTTAACGTGACGCGATCATGATCTCGTCCATTGTCTTAACAGGCTGATAACTGGTGACATTTGGCACAATCCCAGGGCATGCTAACCGCTAGCTTCATCCTCATTTCCTTTCAAAAATGTCCCTCTGCTCATTTGTGACGTAGATCATAAAACAAACTGTAAACTGACGTAGCTATGTGAGTGGAGAGTGTCGGTCCCAAGTGTTATACGGATGTTTTTTAAACTGAGATGCTTTTTGCTCCACAGCATTAAACTAGAACCTCCATCTAAATGCATCCCTGCTTTTAGCCTCTGTGGCCACAGACAGAGAAGCAGTCTGCCTTTTGACCTCAGGGCTTTACTTTATTTTGCTCTATTTCTTTTATTTGACGGAGGCAGTGCACATTAAATAAGAAGAACATGCTCCAGAGTTAGTCATATAGTGATTTCCCCTGCAGGTAAGGACATTAAAGACACAAAAGAAAAAGAAACAGAAGGAGAAAAGATCTTTATCGAAGGTTTTAAAATAAAGTAAAAATCAGGTTCAGTTGGTGGAGATATTATTAGACATCTTCATGTTTTTACTTCTTGAATCAAGTTATTTACTGAAAAATCATGTTCGAGCAATTTACTACAGTTTACTACAGAGCAGCTTCATGTGTGAAACGTGCTCCTGTACATGAAAGTGATCTTTGACCCATTCATCATCAACATATGTCCTCTTATGTATTCAGTCATCCATCTATTCATCCATTCAGCCGACATGTAGGCCTTTGAATTTTCTCAGGTCACTTCATTCTCTAATGTTCACGGACCTGGAAACAAGACCAAAATTGTCGGTCTAGACAGGCTCTCATCTGCTGCTCTAACAGTTTAATTGTTGTCAGTGCTGCTCAAGTGTTCGCATGCAGCATGTGCACCCACTTATTCACTGGCAACAAGCTCTGAAATGGGTCTTTACACAGCGTGGAGCCGTCGTTGTGGGACGTGAGGAGCTTTAATTGTTGCTAAAATGTGAAAATGTTCTCAGCAGCACTTTGGAAGTGGACGTGTTCAGTCTGCAGGGGGGGGGGGGTTAGGATGCAGAGAGCTTTCAGGTGATGTAATACACCCTTGGGCAGCCATGTTGTGGGTCATCAGCTGTTTGTGGCTGTGAAAAGCTCAGAGTTATGACTTTTTCATTTCAGCACAGCAGAAACAGAAACGCAGAAATAAGAATATCTGTGCTGCCGTGACTATTAAACAGATCATTTAACTGCAGCCACAATCAGCTTCAGACTATTACTTATTATTACTTATTGACCGACCGAACTGGTTTGATACCAAGATTGATAAATGCCTCGTCATTTCCCAGAGGAAAAGAAAATCAGAAAAGAGATCTCAATCGTGTTTCATTTATTTCTCCTGGACAACTATGAGATCTGAGAGAAACCTAAATGAGACTATGGCTTATTATTCCTCCTGCCTCTCTGTTTTTTCTCCAGGAGTAAAAGACTCATGAAATCTCAAATGACTCTCCTTTTAAGTTTCAATTGAGATCTCATCAAGCTCTGAAATAATACTCAGATTTTGTGCCTCTTTTTGATCTCAGGCAGAGGAATCAGAGAACTCTCTCTATGAACTCAATCTATCCTCGTCCCAGCCTTTAGTTTCACAAATTCATACATGTCACACTGAGCTCAAAGAGCTCTCTGCAAGCCCTCAATGAATTCTCCTTCAGACTTTAACCTCAACCCCTCATGTACAGATGAAGTCAGAAGTTTAAATAAACTTAACTCATTTTAACCACTCCACCGATTTCATGTTATCTATAGTTTTGGCACGTCTGTAAGGGCGTCCATCAAACAACAGTTGTTTGTTTGAGGGACTGGTGTACTTCACAAAACAGATGGCATCAGGAGGAAGGAAAAGGATGTGCATATATTGAAACAACATCTCAAAACATCAGCCGGGAAGTTAAAGCTCGGCTACAAATGGACAATCACTCCAAGCGAACAACAGAGTCAGGGCATTGGACTGTATCGATGCACCGACTGTCACGTTTGGCTGTTAATTCTGGACCCATAAGCAGACACTAGGAACCAAATGCGATTTTGAAACAGGATTTAATTGTAACTAAGTGAGGCAGAGCTGGAGGCTGGAGCTGGGCGGATGGAGCTGGAGCGCGGGGGAGCCAAAGGGGGGGGGGGGGGGTGCGTTAGCAACAGAGGCCAGGTGATGGAGAATGCGTGGGAAGGAATGAAGGATGGAGGTCTTGTGGTGTGGAGGACCTGATCCAGGGCTTGAGAGGGAATAAGGATGATGGGAAGAATCGGAGTCCAAATGCAGACAGAGGCTGGTCGGCTGGAGGAGGAGGAGGAGGAGGAGGAGGAGGGTGTGGGATGTGGTTCTGGAGTCCTGGGACACAGAGGGAAAAAAAAGGTGTAAGCATGAAGATTTCACAAACTTGAAAAACACTGTTCAAAAACAAAAAGTTGCAGCACACTTGCTGCCAGTGTGGCTGCTCAACAATCTGGCGATGAGTGGAGGAAAGGCCGGAGTATTTGTACTGTGCTTGATGAGGTAATGGCGTGCAGGTGTGGTACTCTCCAGAGCCAGGTATAGTGGAAACTGCACCCACAGCACCTACTCACACGGGGGGTGGAAACACAAGGGAACACACAGACTGGTGAATATTTGTGAACATGCAACTCTCTCCTCTAAAGTTAGAAACCAAAGGGAAAAACTTAAAATGTGCAATATCATCCCAGTTTGCTCTGTAACAATGAACGGGGCTCTGACGCTGTTTGTATAATTTCTTACACCAAAATACATGTTTCATATCTTAAACTTTATATCCAATTCAAAATCTGGATGAAGCCTGTGTGAAACAGCCTCTCTCTGTGTGTCCATGAGATTGTGAATACTCACGTTGTGTCATTTAATAAAAGAGCAGTCATGTAATACGTTTCTATCCTGTATCTAAGGGAAGGGTTTGCATCGGCAAGGGGAAAACAGCAGGAAATGAATAAAAAGCAATCTTGGATGGCAGAACTGGTAACGGGCCGAGTCTGGCACGGTGTGGTGTACATAATGCCGCCTGATTGTGGGTTGTTGGACTATAGTCTCCAGGCCACCAGTCTGATCGCACTTCAGCCGGATCTCTCGGCCCAAACCCGGCCGAGTCTTTTGTATAATGAGATGAGTAACAGCAGCATAGGAAAAGTAAACTGGAAAAAACAAACAAACAAAGAACGTTTTCATACCTGTGGCAATACCGGAAGTCAGGTGAACAGGAAACAGAGCGTGCAGGGAGGAACCCGAACAGAGTGCGTTACGCCCCACATACGGGGACTTGGCCGTGTTCGAGCCATGACTGCGTTATATACACGCCAAAACTGTCATGGCTGCAGTGAACTGGAACATGGCTCTTTGTACAGACCGCGGTCAGTAATGCTTGGTGAGTAAAATACCTTTAGTTTAGTATGTTCAAAAAATATATTAATATCAACAGTGTCAAGACGTCCATCTGTTGTATTTCAGAGTTATCTACTGAAATGAGCAAGCCAAATATCTTGTAAGTGAAAACCTACTTGGCAGCAAACCTTATTTTCTGATTCTGCCTTTGTGGTGATGTTATCATCCCTTCCTCATGCTGCCATAGCCTGCCAAGGACCACCCATGTGTCATGCAGTATCCCCTTCCCTTCAAATTTTTATAGTTAAATAAAAACATACTCTTTGTATTACAAGTATTCATAATTCGTTTCAGTGCTATCAACAATTTTAACAATATCAACAATAAATGCTGATCCCTATGGATGTGGAGCAAGTAGCATGATTTTAAATATTTTCCTTTTTTTTTTTTTTAACAACTTTTACAATTCTTTTAACATCACACAATCCATTTGATTGTGAAATGTTTCTCAATATTGTATTGTGAAGGGCTGCTTAAGATATCCTTGTTTGCCCTGCAATAGAAAGTCATTTAATATAATTACATGTTTACCTACGGATGCCAGAACAACCCCTTACACTGGTTGTCCTCCAGCAAGGAATGGTAATGTGCATGACTGCACCCCATTCCCATATAGGCTCAAATTGGGGTCCTAATGATGATTTGCGCTTGTAAAGTGATGTTCACAGATAATTCTGAAGTTGGTAATTATAAATCAATCTTTGTAAACCTTTGAAATAAATCTGCATGAGAAACAGTTGTGCTTGTGGTAAAGAGATTTGTATTTGTTTGAAATAAAAAATTGTGTGATTAAAATCTGAACAAATAGTATCAGCGGTGAGGTTACACAAAGACACTGAAGGATGAAGTGTTTTTGTTGAGTGTGTACTGATGCAGTTTTACTGCATGTAAAACTCAGTGCTCAGAGTTCCCACACTGTCGGACATTGCTGTAGTAGAACAAATTTTGACCATGTTTTTATTTATTAATGCTTCAGAAAACAACATGGATGTTATTATTAATTTATATGTGGCTTGAATATTATAATTAAAATACTTGTTTGGAAACTTGCTGTCTCTGATTTGTTGTTAAGGAACTTATTGTGATAGAGTGATGAAGTAATGAGGAACTACTCTGTAACAACTCTGTTTATCACTTCACCGACCACAGCTCTACACACTGTAAAATACCACTTAAACCACAACCAAGTACTGTAAGGTTTAACAGCCTGTTTTATGCTGAGAAATGTGGTGTCAACATATGTATGTTAGTTTAGCAGCAGATGTCTTTAACTGTTGTTAGCTGTAGAAAACATCACTAAACATTGACGTTTCACACGCCACACAGCCAGTGTGTTTCTAGCTGTGGTGTATCTGAAAAGTTCACTAGGACCATTCATTTCTGCGCTTAAATTAAAGATCATGGTGGCAACAAGAGGAAAAGTCAGGATGCATCTTCTGGTAACCATGAATGTTTATTTGTTTGAATTGTTCAGATATTTCAGCCTGTGCCAAAGCGGTTGACGGACCAGCTGACTGACAGAGCCACACCATCAGAGCCAGGAGTGTTAGTGTTAGCTCCCTCAGGGGATGTTCATCTTTAAAACCGCTTCGATTTAAAAGTCTAGAGGTCATTTCCTCAAAGAGGGGAGACGCTGAGTGAGAATAATCTCCAACAATGTTCAGAACCACAACACAACTGACACAACGAAATGACAGAGACATTAAAATTATTGGAGTGGAGTAAAACATGCATGAATTTAGTTTTTATTGTTATTATAGCAACCTTGTGAGCAACATCAGGACCTAATTATAATGGGACGAACATGGTGGCTATAAGGCGGGAAATATTGTGGTTGGGTGTTGATGTTTTTGTGTTAATTCCCTGCACATAAACACAAACCTACATGTTTGTCACATATAAACTGGATAATTTGTGGAATTATAAATGTTTGAATGATGTGCATGTGTGTGCAAAACAGTGGGACATATGGTTTATCTGGGTGTGTGTGTGTTTGTGTGTGTGTGCGCGTGCGCACCTGAGATCCTCCTGACCCAGCTACCTGTGTTCATGAGCATTAAAGCAGACGGTGCAGTGGGACGACCTCCACCACCATCTGTGTTTCTGTGGCTGCCTGCCATCACTAACACTGATCCATTCATCCACCCATCTATCTGTGAACAATGAGTTTTTTTATTAATATTTTTCACATTTATGTTGAGGTCATGTTTGTATTTTGTCTGGCCTGTCAATCATTGTGCAACTCCCGGCTTCAACATATCTGCTGTGTGTGTGTGTGTGTGTGTGTGTGTGTGTGTGTGTGTGTGTGAGAGTGTGTGAGAGTGTGTGTGTGTGGGCTGGTGTGTGTCAGCAGGCTGGAAATGAAAACATAACCTTGTTAACAGCCTGACTGTGTGTGTGTGTAGTTTGAGCCAACACATGCTCAGTTTATATCTGAAAAACCCTTTAAAATTCAGGAGCACACTGAACTATATGTGGAACAGCTTTTGATTCCTGCCTCTAAAAAAAACAAAAAGCATCTCTCCATCTTTACTTTGAAGACACGGCACAGAAATAGAGGCGACTGAACAGCAGCCATGCTATTTCATAAAAGTGATGGAAGGAGAGTCATTTATTTTTTCCTTGAACCCTCGTTTCTAAACTTGCACAAGAGAAAATGTGCAACAACAATAAAATCAAATAGCAAACAAGCAAATCATTATGTGTTCGTCTATCACCTCTAACATACTCACAATCTCCCCCACCCCCTCCCTCACCACACTGTGATATAATACATACTATATAAAATCAAAATGGCCCCTGTAGCATGTGAAACAGGGATGTATTGCCAGCTTTGCCTTGGGCATAACCTCAAGGTTTTCCAGAGCTCAATCAGCCCGATGGAACGAGGCCTGTGAGTGGCGCTGGCTTTTATCAGTGCAGACAGCACAGTTTATAATAAGTGAAATATATACAGTCATCGGCCAGCTGCACACTGACAGCCTCTTTATGCTGGATGAAGCTGACACATTATAATTATCACTGGACCCAGTGGTGTTAGAAGAACTAATATCACACACAGGTTTGATGATAAAGCCTGATAGACAACTACAGACAACTACACGTGTATCTTAAAGGACCAGTGTACATGTTTCAGTTGGGTATATCATTAATCATCACCTGAAAATAAAAACTTAGAATAAGCCCTTCATATCTACACAGGGAGCAACATAAACATACATAAATAATAAGTGTAGACACTACATTGGCCGCTGGATCGTACGTCACTGTCACAGCCATGCTGGACCTGGTAAACGAGGCCTGTAAACAAATAGGAATAAACAGAAGAGCTGCAGTTTTTTCTGGATAAAAAGCTCTATAACGTTTATATTTCTCAACAGATTTCAATGAGCTGTTTTTATATTCAGGGGTTTAGTAAACTGCAGCTCCTCTATGTATTCCTATTTGTTTACAGGGCAGTCTTACTTGGTCCAATATGGCGCCGACTTTGACGTATCCTCTTCCATGTTGCACCACCATGTTCCTACAGTAGCCCAGAAAGGACAAACCAAACACTGTCTCTAGAGAGGTGTCTTTTGTCCTCTGTGAAGACCACCACAGGTTTTTCTTCACACTTTGAATGGGAGGGGTCTTCAGTTGATTGCAGTCTGTGACCTCACCACTAGATGTCACTAAATCCGACACACCGGTCCTTTAAGGGCATTGACGTGTTCCTCAAGTGTGCTTGTTTACATGCGTGTGTGCCCATCTGTGCTGTGAGTTGGGCTGTTGTTTATAAGAACAGCCAAGCATGAAATGTATACAGTTCATGCAAGTATAGCACCCACTCCCACTGATGACTCAGCAGTTAGTTACACTTAGTCCTTCATTCAAATTTAAAAGCCTTCAGTTTGAAATGCTGAACATCACCGTGAGTAACCACCTAAACAAAAGGTGACTTCTTATATATTTTTTTTGCTTCAGTTTAATTATTTTTAATTTCTTTAGAGATGCAGAGAGCGTTTGTGTTTAATGGACCTGCAGTGTTTTATATTCACACCCACACACCTGTGTTGCCTTGACACTCGCACTCATTTTCGCATCAAGACGTGACTGGATGCGTTACTGTCCTGTTTCCCAGAGAATGGAGATGTGTCAGCTCTCCACAAAATCAACTGTTTAATCACATTTGTGTACTGTGTGTGTAAAACTGGAATTTTAATGTGAATGTCTTCCAAATGTAAACGTGTCAAGCGATTTGCCTCCATGCTAAGCAGCATCGTTCTAATTTTACTGATGTCAACTGATGCAACACTATGTGACACCTATTACACAGCCATGTTCAGTTTTGTTAAAACAGCTTTAGAAAGGTGTTAATTCAACCTCATGGAGATTTTTACAGGTTGTAGTTTATGTTGCTGTTGAATTCTAGTAGCACTGACAGGTGTTTCTCATGCATATAATTAGGGACTTTAATGTTAACCCCTTTATTAACAAAAAGACCAAAATGCACAAACTGTTGTTACCCTGCCTTCCTCCCTCTCCAGCCCACAACCCAACCGTGCTGGGTATTGATAAAACCATGTCGCTGTCCATGGTGCTGAAGTAACACAGAGTTATAGCTTTGTAACGTGAAACTTCATTCGTCTGTTAAAAAGTAACAAATCACCTGCTGGTTGTAGCTAAAAATCAGGCGATTCTCAGGTGTGGAAGAAGAACTCAGGTAAAAGTAACAATACCACAGTTTAGAAACTCTGTGAATATGTTACAAGTGAAAGTCCTGCATCCAATATTTTAGTATTAGCATCAAAATGGGAAGGAGCAAATCTAAATTGCTGGACCTGTTCATGTAATAGAGTAATACAAACTCCTCATTTGATATTAAATTGTCTCTAAAGCAAATATCAAGAACTTTCGGGACATTTTAGGAGGCATATTGTAGCGATGTTCAGAGCGACCTTGGTTTCCCGAAGAAGTATATTAGCCATTGTTAGTGAGTTAAATGTTGCTTAGCGATCTTTGATTTCCACTACCACGGCAACGCATTGGAATTGGAATGTATACAGGCGCTGTAGCCATCACTTCAACCCTCGCTGCTTAAAGTCCCTATTGGGTGGTGTGTACATGTTTACTGTGTGTTTGTGTGTGTGTGTGTGTTCATGCATATTTATAGGGACTGACTCAGGAAATCAGTCAAGTTGAGAGAGACATAAAGAGAAGGGAATGAATTTTGTGTGTGTGTGTGTTAGAAAGAGAGAGACAGTCAGGGAGCGACCGAGTATATGAGACGGAGTATCAGAGTGACAATAGCATTTGACAGTTTAGCCCCATGGTGTTGGAATATAATGGCCTCTGTGTCGCTGGCTGCTGGCTCAGTATCTCACCTTTTGCTCTCATACATACCAATGGGCGGCCATTCTCATTCACGGCCTGTGCAAACTGACTGAGTCAAGGGCAAACATGCTTATGCAGTGGAGGGAAAAAAAGAATTAATCTAAAAAAGCAAGGAGACTCTGGTTACAGCTGAGTGAATTTAATGAGTATTTATGCTATTTAATGGAATGCAGAGTGTGAAATGAATGCAGGGAAGCTTTTGGGGAACCAGCTAGCTTCACAGCTATCATAAACATTGAGCTGGTCGAACACTGACGCTGGAGTGGCTGTTACAGCTCTGGCCTGTGGTGGCCTTGAGGACAGAGACAGCAGCCTGAGTGTGTGAGATTGCCTGTATGAATTCCATGTCAGCAGAAAGTGCATTCTATTGTTTTTGGGTTGTCCGTCCGTCCCATTCTCGTGGACACGATCTCTCAGTAACACCTTGAAAGAACTCCTTCAAATTTGGGGCACACATTCATTAAGACTCAAGGATGAACTGTTTAGATTTTGGTGGTCAAAGGTCAAGGTCATGGTCAGTGTGACCTCACAGAACAGTTTTTAGCCATTACTCAAGACTTCACACAAATGGTTAATATTGTATATGACTCTGGATAAACAGGGATGTAATCTGAAACTAGTCTGAGCAATAGAGGCAAACAACCACAAGGCAGTAATTCTATATATATATATTTTTTTAAGTGATTGTCAAAGTAATATATCCATGGAAAGAATAATGAAACCTGACTCACCTGTATCAAATATGAAAGAAGGGCAGAGGACGGTTATCTTTAAGGAAGATCTGTCTTCATTTGTTCTTTTTTCTAGTGGTGTCCCACAGGGCACAATTCTTGGCCCCTTCTTGTTCTCAGTTGATTTGCAGGTCCTATAACAATGTCACGCAGATGATACTCCACTGTACCTCTGCTTTCACCTGTCATTAAAACTGCACATCTGACTTGAGGAGTGGCTGGCCAACTATTTTATTCTTGTCATTATCCAACCTTTTCTTTCTTTCCCAACTTAGAAATACTTAAAAAAATATTCTCCTTATCACGTTGTTTTTTCTAATCCTGGCTGGAATATTTTAACTAGAGCTTTCTCCTTTTCCCTGGTGCTCCGGTTGGACTGGTGAGCTCCTTGGTGTGAAACTTTGAATCTCTTTCAGTGTGAAGCAGCATGATGCTTAAAGACGAACTTAAAGCTAAAGGACATCAAAGACAGTAAATTGTCATCAAAGTTGAGGTTAGCACTGTTTTCTATCTTGTCCAGTCCAGCTGAGACAGTCCCAGATGCATTGCAAAGTTTGCGGAATTGTGCGCTTTTCTTCAAATTGGAGGTTGTTAAGATCATCCAGCCTATATTTGGTGAGTCCTCATCCTTGAATCCTCCAGTTTACAAATCTTGTCCTTTTGTCTTGTCTAAGTATGTTTTTGGATCGACAGTTCATACTTGCTCATTGTTTTGTCCCTGTCTTGAATGCGTCAGGGAGATTTTTAAGAATCTACACAGCATTGTTTGGAACTAACTGGAACACGAGTTTTGAAGAAGTTTAACTATTTTGTAAACGCATCCTCTTGAGTTTTGTAGTGTTGCAGGTTGACAGGTGTAGAACAGGTGGCCTGACATGCAGGCATCTCTAATGGGCTTTTGAAACATTCCCCAGCGTTTGGTTGCTGTGCTGCTTGACACTCGGGCAGACCATTAACCGAGTCTGAGATTGTCTTTCTCAGCTCTGTGTTTCCTCTGTTTACTTTCCTCTGGCCAACAAGTGCTAAACTTTTGAAAGCTGTTCTGCAGCAGAACTGACTGAATCTCACTCAGACGTCCAGACTCCCAAACCATCTGGCTGTCTACCAATTATTTTTTTAGCTGAGTTTCTAAACTTTTAATATGTTTTTGTCTCTTTTGGCCTTACATTTTCTTTGCTTGGCTGTTTTTTGTTTTGCTTTAATACAAATGAAAATCAATAAATCTAACTAAGCAGTTATTCATTTTATCAACAACCAGGGGTTATACGACTATTGCTGTTTTGTCATGTTCATTTTTTGTTGTGAACTATTTCCTGTGCCTTCACCTCTGTTTTTTACATGTCATTCAAACACCATTTGATCTTCCTACATGTGTCTAATAAAGTCATATTTCACACAGACACTAAAGTACTTAATTTCCTGAGCTGTCTGAGGATCTGCACCGTGCTGACGTGAGTTATTCCTCTGAGTTATTCCTCCTCTGATCGTTCATCATGAGCATCTTATTCTGGCTGAGAGACGGCCGTAACATGAAACATCTGGATATGCAAATTAGTAACTACAGCTTTGACATTAAGTGAGGTAGTGGCGCGCACAAAACAAGCCATCCAGTCTCCCTAAACTGTTTCTCACACTTATTGGCTGTTGTGCCTGTTAGATAACATGCATAGTTAACAGTGGATATTCTGGACTGACAAATGCATGCGCACACACACACACACACACAAACACACACACACACACACACACACACACACACACACACACACACACACACACACACACACACACACACACAAACACACATACACCCTATCATTGTTGCATACATTCATATCCCACTGTGTCTAATGTTTAGCAGCTCCACTTTCACCACTTTTCAAGCAAACAGTGCTTTTACATTTTTACTAACAAATCATTTATGCTTTGACATTTTACTGCTTTCTCCTCTTTCTGCAATTCATACGCAGCTTCTACAATACTGTTCCTCAAGTGAAACTTCGAGGAACCATCATCATCAGACAGAGGAAACATTTTCAGAACAAAATAAACTTCTTTTATTTTGACATTGCAGAAACAGAGGAACAATTAATAATTAAACTATTATAAATAATACTTCCAGGAGTGTATTTTCCTCTTGTGTTGCCCTCCCTCCAGTAATAAATGCTCCAATGAATCAGTAATACTGGAATAGATAACACACAGTAAGCAACATATGTACACACACACACACACACAGGTGCTTATACATATGTCTGTATGCATGCATGCACGCACACTATCACTCCTACACACCCTCCAGCTCATCTGTTAAATCCCGTCCTGAGTGTGTGTCCAGCTGGCCGCCCACTCTCTGCACAGCAGCAACCACCAGCTGTCAATCATGACTGGAACCCTGCAGACATTATCTCCCATCTTCTCCCAGACTTCCCGACTTTAACAGGCTGAAACAGATGAGCCGGGGGGAAAAGAAAATAAAACATTATGACAGCAGCCAATGACGATGCCCTCATCACGACCTGTCAATCAGGTTTTTATACTTTTGTTTAGCACGGGAGAGTTTGACTGAGTGGTTGTGTTCCGGTTCTTTCGGCCGACACATCAATAAACACGTCATGCGGCGGGTTGATGCTTGGCCGCTGGGACAGGTCCAGTCAAAGCAAGGACAATTAAATAAACTGTCTTGCCCAAAGTCATATAGATGTCAGAGTCTGGTTTACCTTCCTACCCGGCCAATGTACCTGAGGTAAATCTAAAAGAGCTTATGACAAACCCTCCGATACGATTCATAGGAGCAGAAATAGCGCCCCCTAGCGACCTCAGTTGTCATGGTTACAATAATCAACACGCGAGAGTGGTGTACCTAGACTGTAAAAAAAAAAAAAAAAGAAAAATCGTAAAAAAACGGTGAAATGACTGGCAGCAGCGGCTGCCGAACAAAAACCGTAAAACTGAAGTAAAATATCCTAATTCAAATAAAGTGTAAAAACAATAAAATTACGGAAAGTTTCATTTTTATTTCTAGAGCGAAAAACTATTTTACAGATTTTTCCTAATTTATTATGATCAAACTCCTTCAATAAAGTGAATCCACTCAAGTTTCAGATTTTTCCTAAATCATTATGATCAACCACGTTCAATACAGTGATGCCACTCGTAGTTCTGCAGCGAAAACTGTTATTTACAGATTTTTCCTAAATTATTATGATCAAACTCCTTCAATAAAGTGACGCTACTTAAGTTTCTGCAGAGAAACTTTTTCCTAATAATAAAATTAAGGGTCAATCAATGAAATATTAACACATGCTTAATATTGTAAAGTAAACCTTTTGTTTTGGAAGTCACAGTAAAAAATACTGTGTAAAACAGATTAAAATCATCTCAAACTTCAATTTGCAGTATTTGTGTTAACATTGAATCTTTAAGTATGTAAAGTAATGTTAAAAACCTGTAGAAGCACAATCTAAATACAATATTTACTGATTCAGATTCAGATCAATTTCTCTGTATGTAGTCTTTCAACTAAAGTGGGGTTGGAAACTTAATTACAAATAACATACACACCACTATTGATCTTATAACACTTTTATTTAATATATTCAGATGTAAATTTACAATATCAACCAATTATTCACAAATAGTTCTTCAGAGCCCCGGGATGATCTGAACAACTAAAACTGGCATTTCTCCATTGGTCTATCTGGCCTGTTAAGGTTCCTATAATGAGGAGGTCATGATGTCACCTCTGAAAGAGGGGGGCTGTGGAGCTGAGGGGGGTGTGTCTGTTGTTTTTAGCTTGTATTCTTCAGTTTTATCTAGTTTCCACAGTATTCTCCATATAGTTCTGACAAACATATGTGGACAAACATTATACTCTCTTTTATGTCAGACTCCCAACTATACAGTGTATTAATAAGTCAAATCTAAACATACACAAAGATCATGAATCTTTACCAGAGTGACGGTGCAACGTAGCAGATGAAGAAAAATCCACCTTCAAAACTGCAGTAATCAGCTGGATCCTTGGAGCATCTGGGGGAAAAAGAATAAAGAGGAGACACTAAGATTCACTGTAAAGTCCTTAAAAAGTATGATTTCATTATTTTTGTTTTACCATTACTTTAATAAAGCTTAAACAAATGTTATTTAAATATCTGTACTGACAAAGAATGCTCTGACCTTCTTGTGGCTGCTTTCTAAGTTCCACCGGACTAAACATCAAACACACTAAGCTCATCTTCAGAACTCTGCTTGTGCTAAACAGACAGAGCTGTGACCTTTGAATATTTGACATGCTTCTTACTAATAACTTCCATGCTGTTGAGATCAGTAACTGCAAAACCATACTTCTTTGGTGAGGGTTCTAGTACAGACGGCCATCTACCCTACACACATAAATGTTCACATTAACTTCAGATTCAAACAAAAATATTTATCACCAGTGAGTAAATCAATCTCCTTATATCAGGTGTAAATATGTGTGTTTGGAAGAGTGCTACCTGCAAGGCTGAAGGAAGGCCTGAGGTTGTTGATACTAAAAACCCCACAATGCATCACAGCATCTCGCCCGGCAGCTGTTGATCTCAGCAGACTAGAAAGAGACAGAGTAGGTCATGTTTATCAAATTACTTTATTGTTCTTATTTGATTACTGGTTAAGGAACACCACATTAGAGATGAAGATAGCACCTATGATCAGAGCAGTATGTTACTTATTAGGGTAAAAAAAAGGCAAACAATATGATGAACTGTATATATTATGTACTGTATAGAAGCACATAGAACTTAACATAAACTTGGATTCATTCATCCATGGTGTATTGCTTGGTATTAACTGAATAATACATTATTAATCAAGGACAGAATTAGCCTAAATTGACTAACAGCAATAGGGATCAACAGATTTTTCAGGGCTGATTTGATTATTAGTAATCAAAGAGACATAAATATTCTGAGCCGATGCCAACTCAAAACTACTGCTACATAAAGACACTCGCCATGGCTTTCAAGTTTCTATTATTTTCTATTTTGTCCAACCCATTTATATCAACAAAGATAGGCTAATTAACAGAAACACCTCTGTATAAACAGTATAATCTTCATGAAGGACGATTTATGACAGGACTGTTGTATTAGACTATATCAGTTTTAGCTAGATGTTCCTAATAAATTGCCAACTGAGTGTACATTAATAATTATCAGCTGTGTGCACAGGCTGCAAAGAGCCTGACTGGAATGAATTGATTGCTCTTGGTGCTGTTTTCACCTGGGAACTGATACTGGCTCCCTGGCAGCCTAAAGATGTTGTTTAATACTTTTATCATATATTATTATCATCCACATATAAGATGTTTTACCCCTCCTCTTCCCCTTTTAAAAATGTAGCGCAGTAACACGTTTACTCGGAGTACATTACCTTTCAACAGCAGTGAGTGACCGTTTACGTGCTGACGTCCTGACGTGCTGACGTCACTGTAGCGTGTCCTCACTGTAGTGTGTCCTATCTCTGGAGTTTCTGTTACCGGTGGAATTTATTGCTGCTCTATCTAAACACAGTTAATGTTGTTGTTTTCGTCATTACAGTGACTAACTACCTGCTGTACATTTAAACTTACCAGTTCTGCTCCAGCACCCACAGCTCTCTGCTGCTTATAGCGAATTTCACTGATTCAGCTTTTGTTTACATGCTATTTAGAACTGATTGTTACTTTAGCTTAGCAGTTAGCTTTGGCTTCTCTCTCTCCCTTGCTCAGTGTGTGTCTCGGACCAACAAATTAACTTGTACATAAGAGTGTTGTGTTTTTGTAGCTTCAGAATATTGGATTGTAATGTTTATTACAACTTCAGCGATGTCTGCTGTCATGCTGTGGACACACAGCTCCGCTCGCTAACCGGAGCTACAAACAAGATAGCATGTTAGTCATGACTCAAAAATCCCCGAGTCGTCATCTGGAACATGGGTGAACAATGAGGAACTGGGTGATGCCCGGCGATAGGAACCATGAGTGGTAGGCTGGAGACAACAGTCCAGACCAAGCGATAGCTGCGCGGGAGACTTCTGCTCCTCAATGTGTTTCCTGGTCCTCTTTGTCTAAGTGTACAAGTGTGTACAAGACAGTTTCCTCAGTCACTTTACTCATTCACTCATTTACCTCTCATCAGTTCGTTAAAGCTTTAACCCAGGTGACAACATTAACACATACTAGCAACACACAGTAATATTAGCTACTTCTACATTGAAAAAATGCTATTATGCCTAGCGCGCTAATCGCGGTTAGCGTTTCACTTTAACACACGTTAATAACGTGTTTTCAGTTCATCAAAGTTAGCTCCAACATGTTGTCTGCCTGAAAATGTCTTGTTCGGCGTTCAGTTGTTCTAAAAGACACTCAGAGGAGTCGGCGGTTCATTTTTTACCTAAGTACATTTTGTTTTAAGCCTATTTTTGCTAGCCAAAATTAGCGTCCCTGTTAATGTCACAGTTCAGGTGAATATGCACCTTGCTAACCAAGCTAGCCAGCTAGTGCTAGCGTTAGCTGATAACTTAGCGATTGCTATGCTAACAGTACCTGGGCCCGCTGGGCTGATAACCTGTGTCAACCTAGGTTAGCCCGTGGAGGTGTTCAGTCAAAGTCCAGTAAAAAGGTAAATTTAATCGACGTTAATCTAACAACGTTTGGTTTGTGTTTCTCGCACATGACCCAGTTTAAGTGATCTGCGTTAGTGTAATGCGCAGCGTTAATGTTAGTTAATACATTGTCCATCGAGACGTCGTGATAGTTCAAGTTAATATAACGTGACGTATACAAAATGTGTAGACAAATATTTGTCATATAGAAGATTGTTCATTTAATACTCAAACCAGTCCTCAACTGAAGCAGACATTCATGCACCTATCCTGACAGCTGATCGATATTTGATTAACTGTGATCCATCGCATCTTAACTCAAGTGTTTGTTTTATTGTCATTTGAAAGGTTTCCACACTGTGAAAACTGAGTGATCTGTGCCAACAGAAGGAGGACCTCATGTACAGAGCAGCCCATTTGTTTCCAGTCATCTGGCTGTGGAGAAGGGAGACTGCATGGACATCCTTAGTTCTCTAATGTGCTGTGATGATGATGCTAGAAAACCTCTCCCATTTCAGCTTCCTCTGATGAAATGACAGACTAACTGTTGATGAGTTTGTTTATTATTCTCTGTCTTCCGTATTCACAGGTTCAGTTTCTTACCTGCAACTTCATTTCTGCTGTTGTTGACAGGTGATGGTAGCAACACTTTTAAGAACAGAATTTATAAATATTAAACTGTGATTAAGTGATGGATCAACTCTAGCACTGTCACCACCTCCACAGGTGAAAGTATTTACCAGTTAACATCTGCATGTTTTTTGATCCTTCACTGTCAGTGTTGTCGGACAACATTTAAATATTTCTAGTATTTATGTTGTTGATTTAAGCTAACATGTTCTATTAAAACCATCAACAAAGTTAAAGCAAGAGCTTCATAAATAACTTTATTGAGCATTATAAACTACATTAATTAAAACAATTCACAACACTGGAAACATGTATAAAAGAATAATAAATGGATTAATTAAATACTGTAGTGTACAATTTACAATCAACTGTAACTTTAAAATCGAAAAATAGTTGTGGATGAAGTTAAAGCTGAATTTCACTGTCATATGTAAGTTTGCTTAATAAAAAGAAGTAGTGGAATCAACAGAATCTTTAGTAACAAGTATAATTATTCATCATGAGTCCTAATGTGTGAGACAGTTAATATTTATGTGCTCCAGTAACAATCTCCCTCTCAATAAGTGATGCTGTTTGAACAGCACACTGATATTAACTATAATGGCTGAGGACTATGAAATATGAACTCTAATGTTTTAAAACTATTGACAATTTGGTACGGCTACAGTGGAGTCCAAAAGTCATGTGATTGTATGTCTGACATGGGGCAGAGAGTGTAATACGACAGTGAGGGTGTAGGGAACAAGGAAGAGCACAGCTGATCAGACTGAACAATGTTATGGCCACAAGTGTTACATTAAAAAATACTATATTATCATATAAGACACTGTGTGTATGTTTGGGAAGAGAAGATCTTCATGTGTGGACACTGCAGGTGGAGGTGGTGCAGGGCCTCCATCATTGCTGCAAGAGGTTGTAGGTGTCCCTAAAGATCCAGACCTTGGCTGGATGGAAAAAAACATTAGAGAGAAATCATATCAATATCATATTGTAGAGTATAGAGAAAAAAACAAAAGAGACCAGTCTGATTAGATGATCACAGACATCTGAAAATACATTATTCCCTCAGCTTAGTTGAAATAAACAGTCTGCTGAACCGTTTTACATTTAATAATAGAATAGAAACTAATACTCAGTTTGGTGTCATTGTGCAGGTGCACATGTCATGATGGTTCTCAGCTCTCAGTGATGTTCTTTATTCTGACTGAGAGAATCATTCCAACAGATGTTTTGACTCCTGTCATCAATAATGAAATGAACTAGAGCTGAAAACTAGCCGACTAACACTGAACCAAACACGACACACACGTCCGCTGCTCTGCTCTTTAACAGCACGTCCAGACACGACAGTTCACTGTAATAACGGGATTGTTTCTAATATTACAAGGTTTCTCTTCATATATGTGATATTTACCAAATGTGGACATGTATGCGATTAGCTACTGAGATTATTTTAAGACTAAGATATAAAGTTTACCTCCAATTAGCGACTTCGTACCGCGTATCCAGGAGCCTGCTGCGGTCAGGTAGCCGGTGTAGGCGGCCGTGCATAGCAAAGATCCTTTCTACAATTGTTCTTGTTATTACAGTCTGTTGCTGCACAAAGCTCGGGCATTTTAACACTAACTGATGGATTACTTGTCCCTGTCGGAGCAGAGAGGAGGAGCCTCCGACTCCACGGCTTCTCCTATTGGTGCAGCAATGATCCAGCAGCCCTCACCACAGCTGTAGTCGTTTAGGCATCAGAGGAAAAGAGTTTAAGAGCCCGGCCAGCACATCATTAGTGGCGGCTGACATGATAGGCAGCTCGCCTCTTTACCACCTTTGTGAACATTTGTGTGTAATTTGTGATTTGGTCTTAGATGCTGGTTGTGATTGTTGGGGACTGGGCTAGGTTTAAAATTCTCCTTGTGCATCACACCCTTAGAAAAAGACTGTTGGACACATTAGGAACAGGGGTGCTGCTTCTTGTGTTTTTTTTGGGTTTGTTAGAATCGCATAGTTAGGCTCTTTGTTGCCTCCTGTTCCCCTACTTCAGTTATGCTCTTGCCTTGTTTGTATTTTTGTTTACTTATTTACCCTCCTGGTTACACAATAAATTAAATCAGTAAATTTGATTTAACAATAACACCTGGTTTTATGTTGCTTCCCTTTTCCCCTAGCTGGGTCGTAACATAAAGACTGCCAACATGCGGTGACTGGAATACAGCCCCATGACTGAGATATACGGAGAAACCAACATGGCTGAAGTGAACTGACACCTGGCTCTGTGAGCAGTCCAGTCAGTAAGTGAAATACTCAGTGAGTAAAATTTCCCAGGCTGTTGTATCTTCTTTGCTTGCAGAAATCAACTGCCTGGTACTGGATGTGAGTCCCACAGCGTCAGAGTTTACTTTCTCAGCAAAGTGGTTCCACAAAGGGTTTATATCTTGATGCTTCATGTGAACAGTGCAACATCTACTAGCCTGAATGCAAAATGGGCAAATACAAACGTTTGTATGTCACAAACTGTAAGTATAAGGGAAAGCATGATTGTATTTTATAATCCAAGCATAGATTTATATACTGTCAAAGCAAATAAAAATATTTTGTCTACATCAAATCCGTCAATATCAGTCAAGTTAAGCTCAATGTCTTTGTTTTAATCTAAGTGTCAAAACTGCAAGTTCATTTGCAATGTGGGCAAAGAACATGTAGCTTTACTTTTAAATGTCAGCTTTGGTGGTTTTGCTGAAAAGGTGCAATATAAGATGTGGCCAGAACTTTAGTTTAAAATGTTAAAAAACAAAAAAAAAAAAACAAACACTATCAACTGTGTGAAGCAGCCACAGTGATGTCATGATCAAGACCTCCATCTGTTGTATTTCAGTCATCTGCTGAAATGAGCATGGTAACCAGCCAGCCCCGACCTGTCCCCGTGTTGTAATACCACTTTGTGACGCTAGACGCTGTGTGAGTCAGTGGCGCGTCAAGTCTGCTCTCAGTCCCACGAAGAAGAACAACTTCCGGCAGCGATTGACGTTAGCGGCACAGAAACACAGGATGAACCTCCTGAAAGACAATATTCATCTGCATCCCGAAGGGCTGCTCCCGACAAGAAACCACGTTCAACGTCAAAGAAAAGAAGCAACACGAGTAAATCTCGGTGTGGCTTTCCACCGCTGGAGACGGCTCCTGAGAGGAAAGAGATGCGGTTTGATGCCGAGCTCGCAACTTTCCTGTTTAGCTCGGTGAGTAGCATCAAGGTTGGCTCTTTAGCTAAAAGTATAATCAGTGCAACGACTGACAAACCGTACCGACAAACATTTCAGGTGGCGATATTGACGTTGTCGACAGACGTTTTAGCGGTTACTAGGGTTGTGTCTGTTGCTCTCGGCTGTTGTACAGCTAGTGGTGTCAGTAACTTTAGGCTCATTTTGTAACTGACTGTAACTTGAGATTGTATGGACCCAGTAGACCGAGTGAATACACGTTGATCGGTTCACCATGTTGTAACTACTTTACATTACTGTTAGGACATCAGCCATGATTGAAAGTGAACTAGGTCTTTACATTTCTCAGGAGATTTCAGCACCCCTCTGTCTTTATCAGGACCTGAGCCAGTACAGATGCAATACCGCCTCCACCTGTGTCACCAACCAGAAGATATTCGTCCAGACAGTCCAGACCAGTCCAGTCCAGACAGTGAGGAGGATCTAGGTGAGTAACATGCTATCATTCACTTTTAAAAGTAAAACTTGTCTATACCACTGATTAAATCAGACCCACAGTGTGTACATGTTCATACTGCTGATTCTTAATAATGAATATACCACGGCCTATATTGGTTATGTATTTTACAGTATATCCATATTTGTATTACTCAATTTGTTGGTTATAGTGTGTACATTGAATTCTTATCACACCTAGTTGTTTACCCTTCATTTCCCTGTGTTTACATTTCATAATATTCATACTGTATCTTTGCATATTCATATCTATCCTCACAATTTATTATACTCACACAACAGATCTAACATGTTTGAAAATAAAGAACTTATATGATCTAAACTAATTGTCCTATCACATGTTTGTCTGTATCAGGACCAGAAGTCCAGTCTAATCACCACCAATGATGGACCAGCACATGCCTTTTCTTCTGCATCTGGCCTCATCAATCATCAAGCACATTGCATCAACACCTTGAGGTATTATCCCTGCACATAACAGATATTGTCTATACTGTGATCTTTTGCACATCCCCTAATCAATACCTTTTGCACATCTTGCCCAGCAGGAGTTTTGTCATTCTAAAACACTTTTGTACATAGTTGTCTAGTATCGTTTTCATTGTTTGTTTAACTTTTTTTTATATGTATCTATGTATATATTTTTTTTTTTCCTATGACTGTTAATTGCATACTACACCAAGCCTAATATCTTGTAAGTGAAAACCTACCTGGCAATAAACCTTACTTCCTGAGTCTCCCTTTGTGATATCATCATCCCTTCCTCATGCTATAGCCTGCCAAGGCCCACCCATGTGTCATGCAGTATGCCCTTGTCTTCATAAATCTGCAAGTGTGTGACACTGAGGTTACAAGTATTTAGATCCTATTTTCACACCTGAATTGAAATTCTACTTGTAACCTCAGTGTCACACATTTGCAGGAATTTTGAGCACCATGTTTTACAGTTTTGTGCTTTGCATGTGTTCAGACGTTGACAGAAGCTCTTCCTCTTTCAGTGTCTTTGTATCGCCTCACCACTAATATTTTTTTTTTTTTTATATAATAAAAATAGAAATCTTCTACAAATTCTTCCCATGTACATGTATCATTTGTTCAGATTTATTCATAAAGTCTTGTTTTATTACAGTATATGCTAAATAAGGTTTAAATGGATGATTGATAGATCTTTTATGTGTTCTTATAATGCTTCAAAAACATTTCATAGTCAAGAGGAGCTGCTAAACATGTCCTTATTTTTCCTTCTGTCATATATGTCATGGGACGGCAGAATCCACCTCGGGCTGGAACCACACCGTGCCGTCGCTGAAACCAGCAAGAAATGGTAAGTCATGCACACCATGATTTAAATTACAAAATGTTAAAATAATATTCTGTTATTACATTTAAGTCGTCATCATCACAACTGCATCAGAAAGCAACGTGGATGTGATTATTAATATGTTTTGCTTGAATATTAAGATTAAAATACTTGTTTGGAAACTTGCTGTTTCGGATTTGTTGTTCAGGAACTTATTGTGATGAAGTAATGAGGAACTATTCAGTAACAACTGTTTATCACTTCACCGACCAAAGCTCTAAAAATAGTAAACTACCAGTTAAACCACAGCCATGTAATGTTTAACATAGCCTGCTTTATGCTGAGAGATGTGTATTAGTTAGCAGATGTTTTTAAAAACAAAACTGTTGTTGGCTGTAACTGTGTGTCCAGGCTCAAATTAGGGTCAAAATGATTTTGAGCTTGTAAAGTGATGTTCACAAATGATTCCAATGTTTGTTGTTGTAAATCAACCTTTGTAAACCTGTAAAATAAATCTGCATGAGAAATTCAAGTTTGAGCAGATGAAACAATTGCACTTGTGGAGGAGATTTGTATTTGCTGAAAGTCTGACTCAAAACTCCACAAATGTTCAGTGTTGAGGTTGAACGACACTGTAAAATAAGAAATGGATTTGTCAACATCTGTGTTGCGATACAGAGCAGAAAACTTTAAAACTCTGGTCAAAAGTTCCACAGTGTGTGTGACACTGAAGTGACAAGGATCAAACTTTGTACATGTCAGTGTCACACACTGGGGATGTTGCTCACTGAGTTTGACAGTTTTCTGCTCTTTATCTCTGTACAGATGTCCACAAAAGCATTTCTTCTTTGCCTGTGTCTCTTGAACCTCACCACTGATTACTTGTTCAGTTTTGCTTCACACTCTTAACAAATACAAATCTCTTCCACACAAGTGCAATTGGTTCACATTCAAACTTGAATTTCTCATGCAGATTTATTTTCCAGGTTTACAAAGTTTGATTTCCAACTACAAATATTGGAATTATTTGTAAACATTACTTTATAAGCTCAAAATCATTTTGAGCCTAATTTGAACCGGGGGCTAAGTCGGGGGCTAAGTCGGGGGCTTAAGTGCGGGGGCTAAGTCGGGGGCTTAAGTCGGGTCGGCTAGTCGGGGCTAAGTCGGGGGCTAAGGTTCGGGGGCTAAGTCGGGGGCTAAGTTCGGGGCTAAGTCGGGGGCTAAGTCGGGGGCTAAGTCGGGGCTAAGTCGGGGGCTAAGTCGGGCTAAGTCGGGGGCTAAGTGCCGGGGCTAAGTCGTCCATTCAGCCAATGCTTGTTGCTGGGGGGGCAGGGCTAGCGCCGGGCGGCTAGTGGGCGCAGGCCTTGTGCGGGCGTACGGCGGCTCTGCTTGCTGGGCGCAATGCTGTGCTGGGGGGCGCGGCTGAGCCGCCGGCGGCTAGCCTCCGCTTGCTGGGCGCAATGCCCTGTCATGCTGGGGGGCCGCGGGGCTAGCCGCCGGCGGGCTACGCCCTGCTTGCTGGCCCATGCGTGCTGGGGGGCGGCGCACGGGCGCAGTGCTCTGGCGATGCCTTGGTGCTGGGGGGCGCGGGCCTGCCGCCGGGCGGCCGTAGGCCCTGCTTGCTGGGCGCAATGCCTGTGCTGGGGGGGCGGCGGGCTGCCGCCGCGCGGCTTAGCCCTGCTTGCTGGGCGCAATGCCTTGTGCTGGGGGGCGCGGGCTAGCCGCCGGGCGGGTTAGCCCTGCTTGCGGCGCATGCCTGTGGCTGGGGGCGGCGGCTTAGCGCGGGCGTGGTTTCGGCAAATGCCGTTCGGGCGGCGCGCCTACGGGGCTAGCCCTGCTTGCTGGGCGCAAATTTGCCTGTGCTGGGGGGCGCTTGGTTGCTAGCGCCCGGGCGCTAAGCGCCTGCTTTGCTGGCCGCATGCCTGTGCTGGGGGGGCGCGGGCTAGCCCGCCGGGCGGCTAGCTCTCCTGCTTGCATGGGCGGCCAATGCCTTCGTGCTGGGGGGGGCGCGGCTGCGCCGGCGTCTAGCCTGGGGCTCCTGCTTGAGCGGCAATGCCTGTGGTGGGGGGGCGCGGGCCTAGCGCCGGGCCGCTAGCCTGCTGTGGCCCTGGGCGCAAATGCCTTGTTGCTGGGGGCGCGGCTAGGCCGGGCTAGCCGCCGGGCGCTTAGCCCTGCTTGCTGGGCGGCAATGCCTTGTGGCTGGGGGGCGCGGGCCTAGCCGCCCGGGCGGCTCACGCCCTGCTTGCCTGGGCGCAATTTGCCTGTGCTGGGGGGGACGCGGGCTAGCCGCGGCGCTAGCCTGCTTGCTGGGCCGCAATGCTGTGGCTGGGGGGGGGCGCGGGCTAGCAACGCGGGCGGCTAGCCGCCGGGCGGCTAGCCCTGCTTTGCTGGGCGCAATGCTGTGCTGGGGGGGCGCGGCTAGCCGCCGGGCGCTAGCCGGCCGGGCGGCATAGCCCCTGGCTTGCTTGGGCGCTATATTGCCTGTGCTGGGGGGGCGCTGTTGTCCGTTGGGCTAGCCGCCGGTGCGGCTAGCCGGCCGTTTTTGTTAGCAATTAGCAAGCTAGCATATGACAGCTAGCATTAGCCAGCTAGCATGTAGCATTAGCATTTTTTTTTTCCTCTAATTGATGCACACGACGGGGGGGCTAGCTTTGTTAGCATTAGCAGCTAGCTAGCATTAGTCATTAGCATTTTTTTTTTTTTTTTAATTCTTTATTGGTGAAAAAAACATGGACAAGCAGAACACGGGGGTGGGTGGTAGCTTGCTAGCATTAGCAGATAGCAATAGCATTTTTAAAACAAAATTCTTTATTGGTGAAAAAACACAGACAAGCAGAACATAGGGTTGGGGCATTAGCATTAGCATTAGCAGCTACCAATAGATTGCAAATATATTTCAATTAGCATTGATCATCAGAATTAGCTTCTTTTCCACAATAATAACATTGATTACAATTATAATGCTAACAATGATATACAATACATAAATGATGATGCGGCAACGTACGTGTGCGGGTACAGCATATAGACCCCCCCAACCCCATTTTCATTAGCTCTAGCATTAGCAGCTAGCTTACTGGCATTGTTCATTGATGAATGAATCCAACAATTTCATTACTTCTTTTTTTTAAATTGGTGAGAAAAAAAACAGGTACAAACAGAATGTGACACAGAGGGGAGGGGGTAGCTTGCTGGCATTGTTCATTGATGAATGAATGGACAAGCAGAACACGGGGGTGGGCGCTAGCTTGCTAGCATTAGCATATAGCATTAGCATTAGCATTTTTTT
>NW_019174586.1:12816552-12876116 GCF_002260705.1 Seriola dumerili
AAATGTGATGATGCGGCAACGTACGTGTGCGGGTACAGCATATAGACCCCCCCAACCCCATTTTCATTAGCTCTAGCATTAGCAGCTAGCTTACTGGCATTGTTCATTGATGAATGAATCCAACAATTTCATTACTTCTTTTTTTTAAATTGGTGAGAAAAAAAACAGGTACAAACAGAATGTGACACAGAGGGGAGGGGGTAGCTTGCTGGCATTGTTCATTGATGAATGAATGGACAAGCAGAACACGGGGGTGGGCGCTAGCTTGCTAGCATTAGCATATAGCATTAGCATTAGCATTTTTTTTTCTCCATTATTGGTGAAAAAAACATGGACAAGCAGAACACAGGGGGGTGGGCGCTAGCTTGCTAACATTAGCAGATAGCGTTAGCATTAGCAGCTACCAATAGATTGCAAATAAAAGATGGTGGGCTAGCATTTCCATTAGCACTGATCATCAGAATTAGCTTCTTTTCCACAATAGACATTGATTATAATTTTAATGCTAACAATGATATACAACACAAATGTTGATGCGGCAAAGTACGTTTGCGGGTACAGCATATAGACCCCCCCCATTTTCATTAGCTCTAGCATTAGCAGCTTGCTTACTGGCATTGTTCATTGATGAATGAATTCAACAATTTCATTATAAGATTGGGGGGTGCTAGTTTGTGTTCTGTTTTGTGCTTCGGGCGGCTAGCTCTGCTTGCTGGGCGCAATGCCGCTTCTGGGGGTGGCGCGAGCTAGCCGCCGTTTTCAGAGGAGAGGAGACGGCCCTCCTCATCCAGGATCTCCACGTCGCCCTGGACGTCCCTTTGCTGGATTCTCTCCACATCCAGGACATATGGAGACACAGAGGCGCCACCTCAGCTGCATTCATGACCCACCACGTGTGCAGCTGTACACAGATACTGGTAAAAGGGCGGAGTCAGTCTTGCGGTTTCCACCTTAACCACTTCATCCCAGGTACATGCGTTGCGTCTCATAACTTGTAATTAAGTATATTGTGTATTATCATTTCATGCAAATATGAAATGCGTTTTTGATCCAAAACCTTTTTCCTCAAGCCAGTGCCAAGTACTTCCAAGCTCCTGGCAACACCTGCCAGAGAGAGCAGGAGAAATAGCGAGTTGTCCTCCCAGATACCAGGAGAGGCAGCCCAGGTGACAGTTCAAGGCAGCAACGGGGAAGAACACCTCCTATCCTGGGAAGGAGAGTCTCCAGAGGTGATTCACTTCAAATATCAGTTTCTTCCAATGAATATCAGATGTATATTAACACACACTGCTCTGATTATCTTTCAGCTGTCTTCTTGGACTGAACTCGGGCCCTGCAAACTGGGCCAGGGTTAGCCGCCTGGTGGAGGCCGTTTGCAACCAGCTCTGCCGTCTTCACCCAGTGGCCACGTCATTCAGAGGGACCGTGAGGACTCGGTGGTCATTAATTCTTAAGGATTATGTGGCGATCAGAGAGGCAGTGCTGGCCGGCCCCAGGTTGATGGCTCAGACCAACATCCAGCTCTTTGAATTGAATTGAGGACTCAGTGGTAAGAGTTTGTCATAAAGCTGTGTCGGTGTGTTGTAATCTGTTCTGTGATTTCTTTTTAATGAAAGTTGAAAATCCTAAAACTGTCTGTTTGTTTGTGTGTTCCAGGTGCTGACCAGACTCTCCCTTCAGCAAAGGGTCTGTTCTTGGTACAGGTGGGACAAGAACAGCCCTTTAACTTCAATGTCCTGGAGGAGCAGCCTGGCCCCTCATCCAGTGCTGGTCCTCCCCTCACTCCAGCCACCTCCTCTGTGTGGCCAACCCAGAAGGATTGACACTGACCTCACGCACATTGCAGGTTTTTCACACTGTGTGACTGTTGGTGGAAAGACTGTGGAAGGAAGAGATGAAGAGAAGACAGGACAACGTTTTCTATCTTCATTTATAACTTTTAATTGACGTTATTTTTAATTATTATATTTCATTTGTTGCATTTGGAGTGGTGTTGGTGTCACCTGATGTCTCATGAGGATCTCAGTCCATTGTTCCCTCCCTTTTAGCTCTGTGTTTGGTCTCCACCAGCTCCTGAGGGAAATCTGTCTCTTTAGCTTCTTAATGCTCCACTATGTTCACCAGCTGCTCTCGGACCGTGTCTGTCTGCTGTTTGCTGCTGAGAGGTCGTGGACAGTGGCCACGGCCGAAAAAGTGTATATATATTCAAAGATGACAAACACTTTTACTGAACTGTCCTTTTTTCTTTTCTTTTAAATATATTCTTAAATTGCATTCATGATGGCGCAGTGCAAAGACTGGACACTGTCTGATTCCCTGATAAAAATGTTGTAAATAGTTTCCATTGGGCACAATGCTGATACTGTATGTAAGAATTAATTTGTGCTTTCTTTTATTCTTGCAGCTCACATCATGTGCTGTGGTACAGTGGATGGATGGGCAACGGTTGAGAAAACTATATATCGGTACGTGTGGTTCGATCGGGAATGGTGTGCTGTGACCTTTTCTTAGCGATTCAAGTAACCATGGCAACGTAAATGCCGATAAAAGGCAAAAAAATTCCCATAGAGAATGAATGTGATGAGAATAGATGTGATGCTGTGACCTCATAGACAGATGTATTCACCTTACACACTCTTTAGTGTGAACTGAAAATTGAGTCAAGATTTTGAAGCAGTTGTCAGTGTAGTACAGGGAAAAGTGCGGTGATGTAGTTTAAAGAGCAACAAAGTCCACGTCATGGTTCCCAGAGGATGAATTTTAATGACTAGCGATTCCATAACTTTACCAGGAAAATTTCCGTGTGACCATTATTAGATGGAACGGCATAAAATTAGGTTCTCTTCTTCATTAGGTTCAAATTTAAACTTTTCCAACACTTTGGTTTATGACCAAATACCTGCAGAACTAATGACATCTCCATTAGCCTCACCTGTGCTTCCTGCTTGGTGCTAGTTAGCAAATATTAGCATGCTAACACTGGTTAACAAGTTTAACAATATACCTGCAGAACATTAGCATGTTAACATTGTCACTGGAAGCATGTTAGCATTTAATTCAAATCACCACTGCACCTGCTAACAGGAGCAGTGGTAGCAAGAGTCTGACTCTGTCTATGTTCTAATTAATGTAACAAGTGTTTATTTAGTAAAAGTTTTTCTTGGTTTACCTTTGCAGATTTGATTTATTTTATCAATGTAATTTTTAACTGGAAAGAAAAAGAAAACTTTAATCCTTTTAAACCTCTTAAAAGATTGTGGGTTTGACAGTGTGAAATGAGGTGTGGACATCTTTCATGAAGCCCTAAGGTCATACAGTTTCCCCAGTGTATAAAAACAACCTTAATGAAACATTAACAAAAAATAAACCACACAAATGAGAGTTGTCTTTCAGCAGATGTCGGTTGTGTCTTCACGACTCTTCCACTAAACACAATAAGAAAAGTGCATTTCATCCTTCCTTTTAAAAAAACAAGCTGGAGGCAGAAACCATTCGTCTCTGTTTGACTTCTTCTCCTTCTCACATTTGGCAGAGCAGCTGAGACAGAGAGAACACAGCGCTCACCAACAGCCGTCTAAATACAGAAACCCTAATAACCATGGAGCACCATGAGCTGTCAATCAAAAATAATAATAATAATGTTAACAAAAAAAAAAAGGTTCCCTATCCATCATCATCCTCTGCAGGCTTGGATGGATGGATCATCCTCGATCTGTTGTTTCATTCTAGCAGCTTTAATTAGTTTGCAGTAAATGCTTTCCTGTTTTTTAAAATTGTTTTCTCTTTCAATTTTGATGTGTGAAAGTGAGGATATTTTGCCCGCACAAAAAACAAACCCTTAAATAGTTCCTTAAATCCAAACAAACCCAAATATAAAAGAGGTATTTACATTTCAACAACAACTCAACAATGTCTCATCGCAGCTTTAATAATGAAAGTAAAGTAAATGGAAGAGGAGTTTAAGTGCAAATGAAGACAGAAAAAAAACAAGCAGGAAGAAATGGCAGCTACATGATTGAGCTGGTGAATAAGAGGGATGGATAGTGCTAATGAATAACTAGCAGGTTGCTAATTGTTAGATTCATGGCACAGAAAACTGACTGGGAAAAACTAGACTCCATAGAGGAATAATACATAACAACATGCACTGATAAACAAACACAACAGTGAAGGTGAACCTTCACTTGTTTAATAAACTCACACCTCAGAGTGAGACATCACAGCTACTTGGCAAGGGAAAATTAATTTCACAAAGTGTGTTTATAGTCAGTTTAGACTTGCCTGGTAACAAAGCATCAAGCAAACATATCGTTGCCATGGTTACCGCTGTTTAATATAGCTTGTGCACTCAGGGTTTCTCCACAGGAAACTGGAGGCTGTGAGCTCAGAGTCGGTGATGCAATCGACTACAAACCTACAGACATGAATATACAAGCGCAGCCACTCGATTTCTAACTGTAAAGTTACTCCACTTTGATGCAGATCTTATTGGGTAAAACATATGTCCAGCTGCTGATTGCCAAACTAACTTTAGCCTGTTGTCTGACCTGCAGCGCCGTTCAACCGACCGACCGACTGACTGGGCTGTTTTAGTTTTTCAAACTTTTCTTTACTTTTTCCCCAAAGTTTTAATCTCTTTAAGTGAATCAGACACATTGTCAAGCTTATTGTTTTGTTATTAATGTCGTTGATTTATAACAGTTGCCCAACTTATTAAATGTTTGTCCTTTGCTGTGTGATGCAGCACCTCTACTCTCTTTCCTGGAAGATAAATGTCATATTATATTAATCTAACCATAGAGGGGCGATGTGAATTTGCTGCGGGAAGCACAAGCTCTAATTTAGCATGGCCGTTAAACTGCTGACAGTTTTAATGAACACTTGCGAGCCAAACAGAAACAAGTCATTTTAGTGGTCGCTCTATAATGACATATGTTTTGTTGCCTGAATCTGAAACAGTATGCATGAAAACAATCTTCAAAATATCCTCTCAAACCGCAACAGCAACATTACACCATGAAATAAACACACAATACATGCATATGCACAAGAATATACACTTCTATTTATTTGAACTGCAAGTTGCTAGCTCACACCAACACGCACAGACAAACACACACACACAGCCGCAGGGTTACAGGGCAAGTTGAACTGTACTTGAGCCGCCCTCCACTTTATTCTGCAGCTCAAACATTTAAACAGCAGCTCTGCCAAATGCTTTCTATTTCACAGGTCATTCCAGTCGAGTGCATAAACCAATCAGATCCTTTATAATATATTACTCTTGCAACTAAGCCCACAATTGAGGCTGGGGGAGAGTGGAGCAGCTGCACCACAAATCTTCTAACATCCAACAGCTGGAGCCATCATGGAGATACAGAGATGAATGGACTATATATACACACAGTATACTGATAATTATAGACATGAAAAATATAATTTAAAAAAGCTGAATGTAATGGGGGGAAAAAAGATCTGCATCCTTGAAAAAGGAATAAAGAAAGAAAATACAAAGAAAACCAATTGAAGCTGCAGGCAATCAGCGGTTAGAGCAGAGAGAGATGAGTCCACAGAACGAAAGAGAGAAGAAAGGTTTGTGTTGAAGCTGAGAGCAGTGAGTCTTCTCAAAAACAAGGTGTGGGCAGGGAAAAGAGAAAATAAACAGTCTGAGCTGGAAGCAATCAGCGAGTCCAGTCAGAGAAAAGAATGAGTCTGCACAAAGAAGCAATGAATAGAGAAGACAGCAATACAAGTAGGGTGTCCAAATCTACTGGAACAGGGAGGAGAGACAGAGGAAAACAAAGACCGTGAAGGACAGGAAGCTGGAACAATAATAATTCAAGGAGACGACAGTCACAAAATACACTCTCAATAATTTAAAAATTAAATAAATTGATAAATGTTTGTGTATGTGACAATAACAGTGGTCATCAACCATCTCAGTGTAGTTTTACATCTCCTCTCTCAGGCTTCTCTCTGGAGCTCTAGTAACAACAGGTCGGTGAGCCAATCAGAAGAGAGGAGGCTCTGAGCCTCTCTTCTGATTGGCTGACTGTTTTCTGAGTGATCCAATGAAAATATAGCAGATTTCAGGTAAAAACACTCAGAGAAACCAAATCCTGTAAAGGTTTGGATGGTTTTAGCAGCAAGAAAAGCATTTTTGAAAATGATCTTCATTAACTTCAGTAAAAATTCATGTTTGCAGATTCAACACAATCAGTTCAGGAGATTGTCAGACTTTGGCAGAGACATGAGCAGTCTGAGTGTTTTTCTGCTGCGCTGCTATCAAGCTGTCTCCTGTTTGTACTTTTGTGTGTTTCACTTTATTCTTTTTCTGTTTGTGAAACACATTTCTTCAACTTTCTGTGTAAACATCTGCTTATTTCCCTTCAACACACCGTGTTCATTTCAGAGAAAGACAAGAAAAAATAAAGAAAGGAGACTCTGACAGCGATGGGCGAACTCTATCAGAATACAAAATATATATATGTTGTGTGTGTGTGTGTGTGAGAGAGAGAGAGAGGGGGGGGGGTAGAGAGAGGTAGGAACACAGTGTCAGAGGTCACACAGGTGACTCTAATGTCGCCTTCAGAGCCGGGCTGTTAGCTGGACTCATATGCTGCACTGACTAAACCATTACTACCTCCATTAATCACAGCCTCACGTCCACTTACATCACTGGGTGGACCGCTGCAGAGGAAGAGAGAAGCGCAGACCTTCAAAATAAGAGCCTTGCTTTGACTTTGAGAGAGACACACAAACACAAACAAACATATAGGAGGCTACATTTAAAGCACACCAGTATTTGTTGAGTTTGTAGGGATTTATTTTAATATTAAACTGATTAAAATCTTTTATCTTAATCTTTTCATCTAAAAATCATCCGTTCACATAATTACTGCAAAAATAACCCCCATCTTAATACAGGACGGAGGCCATGGAGGCGTGTTTGTCCTCTCCCAAATAATCCACAGTTATTGTCTTTATTGTTTTCAGTGAGGAGGGACAGGAAGTGATGAGGCTTATGGGACACGAGACTGCAGAGGTGACTGATCTCCTTCACCGCCGTGTCATTTGGTCACAGTTGTTAAACTAAGGTAAGACTATTAAAATAACAATTTATTAATGATTATAGATGTTTCACAGAGCAGTGAAAGTCACAGTTTAGGAGATTCAGAGTACGACTGTCTGCTCTGAGCCTGAAACACGTATGTCAGGGGCAGATAAGAGGTTTAAAGTTGATTCTTGCTCTCAGATGAGGACGATTTCCTCTGGATGAACGCTTCAGTGTCAGTGCACACAAACTTCCATCCCCGGAGACTGTATTAGCTACCTGTGTAATGGATTTAATATGGATGTTTGTGTGCAACCTGGAGGAGGCCCACTAACCACACACCGCTATATTCTGTATGGTACTGAGAAATAACCTCAGATTTGACCTCTTATTTAACCTCAAGCAGCAGCAGCCAAATACATGAGAGAGGCTGTGGCCCAGGCTGGAGAAGCTTCTGTGTTACAGTCCTAAATAAATCTCTTTGAGGCAGACAGCTGCTTCACTAAAAGGTTGATATGAGTTTGTAATTCTCTGCTCCGCAAACATGCCCTGCTCTCAGCTCTGTTTGGGTCGGGCAGCAGTCGGTCCATTTTGTAGGAAGTAAAGGGGGAAAGTGTGTAGAGAAGCACCCAGTGGACGCACAGCTGTGATGGTGGAAGACTTTAGGTTTCAGAGGTTTTAGAGAACAGGAAGTGATGGAAACAAACACACAATAGGACTAAGTCAAAACCTAGTCTTGGCTGGACCAGAATTTAGGACGTAGTTGATTAGTTACATTTGGTTCAGGTCGGTCATATATATATATATATATATACATATATTTGAACTGAATGCAACAATACAATGAGACCAGGCCTCGCTCCCAGCACATCTACAGAGTACCAGATGGACACAGAATCTCTCTCAGACTGACAGGTTTTATTTAGTCTCTTCCTCTGTTTTGAATCTCACCTGCTCTCCCTGTGTCACAGCTTCCTGAGGCTGGTTTCATACATCAGCCTGCATCACATTACACAACCTTCAAACTGTGTTTCGGGCAGGCCCTAACCCTGACCTGTGCACATTTGGTTTGTGGCCTCTGAAGGAACAGAATGGTGATTTTTTATTTTTTTATTTTTTTTACTTTTTGTTACCATCAGCAAAACCCATAATAAATGACATAAAGAACGTAGTCAGTTTAAATTGTTGTTTGTTACAACAAATTTTTACTAATGACCATTCTCAAAAAAAGATAAAACATCCGTCTTTCAGCTCGTGTTCAGTGACAGAGGTTTTTACCAAAATATGTTTAAATACACAGATTCAGTTTAGACACTTATTGCATAATGTTGTATTCTTACATAACACTCACAGGACAAAGAGTCAGACATCCAGACAGACACTATAGGTTTTGACCTTGTCTTGTTCTGTTTCTGTCCTTGTCTGAGAAGTGTGTGAGGCTGAGCTGAGTTTTGCTCTGTTAGTGTAAAACCCGTGTAACTGCCTGAGTTCAGATATGATTGTCAGGTCATCATCGCCTCATGGAGATGCTGCAGGTTGGGGGGGAAACGACAAGAGACAGGCCGAGGAGCGTTTGGCTCTTTGACAGGGACCATTAGCCTCAAACACAAGATCACAGTTGGTTTAAACCTTCTCCTCAGATTACATTGACTACAGTGATTTCAGCAACAACCTATAAGATAAAGAGAACACAATCAGCTGATTTTAGAAGATAAAATGATGCAAACACTATCAGCCTCCTTCTCTTCACACCTCGAGTCCATACGTCTCAGTCAAAGTCCACGTTGTTCACCTTCAGCTGCCTCTGTCTTACACGTCGGGCTTTCGTCCCTCTGATGTGTGTCTTTGGATTTTACTCACCGCATCAATAACCCTGCCTAGTTTCCCTCCCAGCATGCACCGATGTTCGCTTTTGTTTGTAATACAAGCCTTGAATTTATACAAGGATCTCCCACTGACTCCGTTATATCTGTTCCTATATGGTCACATGGCAAGAGATGTCTTTTGTGTACCCACAATGCAGTGTGTGCAGTGTGTTTTTAAAGCTTAATCTGCACAGCACCATTTTACAGACTTAATGACCGACTCTATATGTTGGGCCTTAAAGGGGCAGTTCACCCAAATCACAAAAAGCAAAAAGCAAAACAGCAAGTTTTAAGGTTTTTATTTCAGAGATTTTAAAATGGAGACACCATCAGTCGTAACCCCACAACGGGAGCAAATACAAACTTTGTCTTGGATGTCGAGGTCATGGCAAATACAAATGCTCTCAGAAGAAATACTAATGGGGTAAAACTGTTAATTACAAAGGAGCAATAGGTTTCACACAAGCTGCATTGTTTGAGTTGTGGCTCATTAGAGCTGCTGTAATGATCACTTTTGTGATATATCTGACGCGATGCTCAATTATATTTAAAGTGCCAGAAATAGCAAAAACTATATGGACGTCTCAGTGTAATTAAAGCTAAATTTAAATGATATATTGCCTGAATCCACTGTCTTGAGTTGTTTGACCACGTGAACGGCTGCAGTTCACAAACACGAGAGCATCTTTCTCTACTAATTGAGTTCAAGAAGCTCTTCCTGTTTGTGCGTCACAGCAGCCAGAGGCGCGCAGAGACATCATGTATCTAATATTAAAGAACGTTATACATCGGCGCTCTGTCGTGCCCTTGAGACTGAAAGCTAACTCTCATCTTTGAGGGGGAAAACAAAGCTTCACCAAAGCTCACCTCCTGGGAAGACACAAAGCAGCGCTGTGAGCGATCACTGTTCAGACGCAGGGAGCTCTCACACGCTTTTGTTGTTGTGTTAGTTCCAGTTTTGGCCACCGGGGACCTGGTTCTCCTGCAGCTTTTACTGAGTCATCTGGATACGTTTTCAGAGTGACAAAAACAAAACAAAATACATTTTAAATTACTTCATTTACTCGGCAAAGCGATCCAGGTAATGTCAATGTGCTGCATGTGACAGGGAGTCAACCAGCACACACTGACTTTAGTCACCAGTCCATCACACCTGATTGAGATGTGGGACATTTACAATCCAAACAGCAGCAGCTGGAGAAGTATTTGTACCTTCAGTGGCATCATCACTTTCCAAAAACTTAGCACTCAATCACATTTAGGCGACAAGAAAAGAAGGAAATCAGAAATAAGGAAAACTTTGAGCTTGATTCACATTGACTGCATAAAGAAGCCAATCTGACACTGCACAGTAACTCCAGGTGTCACATAAATGTACTGCAGTGCACGTGTAGTATTCCCTTCTGATATCTGAGGAAGTAGTGATACCTCTGAAGTCTGATCGGGGTGATGAGCTCAGGGTGGGAGCTAACAGCTGATCCACTCTATGCCCACTGAGGGAGAGGAAAAGGCGGCGGGCGCGGTCTGTGCGCGGCCCTCTGTGTCTCTGTGCAGGCGGAGGCCGTCGTGTTGGGTCTGTCTGACTCACGCTGACTCACGGTGAGACGCTGCAGCTGAAGGCAGCGTTTCCCCCCGAGGGAGCGCTCGGCTTGTCAAACCGCTGCTCCTCGTGTCAAAAAAAACAGACACTTCTCATCCTCTAAAGCGCACTTTCATGTACTTCCCCGGCGCTCAAAAATCAAACGCAGATGTTTCTCGTGACACACCGATCAACCAACAAAATCCTTCCCACCCTTTTTTCCTCCACACTCCTCTTCAGAGTTCCAACACAAATCTTGGTCAGCTGTCATGTTTGGGAAGATGTTGCTTTTTTAAAAATTCCTATTTTCTGCAGCCGAGTGAAACTTTGAAGTTGGAAGCTTGTGCTGTTTGTTTTCTCACACGCAGGTTGGCTCACACAAGGCAGCTACTCTACAGCTGCTGAGAAACACTGTGGTTGGGAAGACGCCAGATGAAATGTGATCACACTTTACCAGCAGCTCGACTGAAGCTGCTGATTTTTAACAGCTTAAAGCAGAAGTGCGGAGATGAGACGGAGTCAGGAAAATTTTGACTCTTAAATTCTGTTTAATGGTTCTGTCAGGATTCACTGAAGAGCCGTCCACGCCAAGAACAACAACGATAAAGAAACTATAACGATAACGACGCGAGCATCCGCACTGATCCATGATAACGATAAGCTCTGAGCCTCTCCTCTGATTGGCTGACTGTTAGTGGTCAGGTAAAACACTCAGAGAAACCAAATCCTGTAAAGGTTTGGATGGTGGGTCCAGGTGGGCGGGGCTTGGTGACTGCTTTGTTGTGACATCACAAAGTTCCAGAAGTCCTGACGGCTGGTTTTAAGGCTCAGTTTCTGAATACAGGCTGTGTGCATTTCTCTGTGGACTGAGGCTTTGATACTTTCACAGTATTAATATAGAAGCTAGACCTGATCTATAATCACACTACACATGGACAGAGACCTTTACACTGGAGATTTTTGATAAATACTTGTTTTATCAAACACTGTGGGTTTTTTTGGAGCCTCAATTATGACTCTCTCAAATGCCACCTGCCGTGTTGTATGTGACGTTAAAGGCGGGAGACGTTGTTACGTTGTCGAACAGCAGGTGCAGGTGACGGGCTGAAGTGGCTCCACTGGGCGGAGCTGGCCGGCGGCGGTGCTCGGTGTATTGACTTTGAAGTGGTATTTTTTTGCCTTAATTCCGACAGTGAGAGAGAGAGAGAGAGAGAGAGGATGATATGGCGAACAGGGCCTCGGGTTGGACTCGAACCCGGGCCGCTGCGGTTCAGATTACGCCTTGAGCTGGCAGCGTGTCTGTGTCTTTGCGTGTGTTTTCTTAAGTTGCAGTGCGTTTGATCTCTCAGGGCCACCGTAGTAAACATCACACAAGACGTTACACCACCTTCACATTACTCATCCTTTCTCTCCCTCCTCTCACAGTCACACAGCTTCCTGCTAATGTGGCAGCTGCTGAGCTGATGACAAACCATGTCTGGGAGCCATGCAGGGCGGCAAGCAGCCAAGGTTTGTTCAAAATGTCACTAGATTTGTGCTTTATTAAAAAAAAAAAAAAAAATGTCACTGAAGAGTCTGAAAAGTCTCTAAATCTAATGTCAAAGTCGTTAAGTTGGAAACACTGGAAAGGCTCCTGTGTAGCACTCAAGGCAGTAGCAGCCGATTGGTCCGATCGATCACACTGTTATAATCAACTGAGGTAGGACCGCCGACCTAATTAACATACGGACACAGAAATAGATAATATAGAAATACAGAAATAGCATTTTTCATTAACAAAATGTATTTATTTATTATGTCATATTTTAACTAAAACTGAATCAAGATGAAACGAGACCGTGATGATCCCTGACATGTAGAACATAAAATGATATGAACCTTAAAAGAGAGTAAACTGGTGTAAAATAAGCACAGGGAGGCAATCGATGTATTGATAAGCCTGGTGGCTGCTTGGCAGAGTAATGGTTTAAAAAAATAAATAGAATCTAAAATGTCAATAAAATTTAATGAATAAAATCAAAAGATAAGAATTTAAACACATTTCAGTGTCTGTATTTGTTGAATGTTTTCTGAGCAGCAGTTCATTCAAACTAACGGACACGGTCGTGCTCAGAAGGCAGGACGACATTAAAGAGCAGCAGTTTGGATTCAAGTCTGAAAGACGGCGAGGCGTCGGCTGAAGTGCCTCTGAGCAAAAATCTGAATCCTGCCCAGCTCCAGAATTGTTCTTTAGTTACCAAACCGTGACCTTTGACCTCTGTTCTCTCTAGAAGGAGGCGTGTAAGGAAAGTTCCCCTCAGGGGAGTTAGTGTCAGCACACACACACACACACACACACACACACTACAGTACGTGACCTCTAGTTGTAAGTACATGACTGTGTGAGCGCCCTCGGACTCGGTCTGGCTCTTCCAGGGTTAAACCGAAGCGTCCTGCGTGTACCTGTTCCTCTAACTGCAGAATGATGGAGCGCATGAGACCCGGGAAACAACGCCTCAGTTTCAGATTAATCACCAGAAACATGCGTGATGAGGGAGCCGGCCCGTGTGTTTTATTCAAGATTCATCAAACTCTAATTACCAAATCCCATGTAA
Organism: Seriola dumerili; assembly: GCF_002260705.1. Taxonomy (NCBI): domain Eukaryota; kingdom Metazoa; phylum Chordata; class Actinopteri; order Carangiformes; family Carangidae; genus Seriola; species Seriola dumerili. The sequence goes on from NW_019174586.1 coordinate 12,829,645, forward strand.
AAAATTAATCAAAATATAATTAATACATTAATCTTGAGAGGCTCTCCCTGCTGCAGTCTATCAGTGACACAGCTCCATCTATGGATCAAGGTAATAACATGATCAGGCTGCTTTAGGACAGGTTTACTAACATAACTCACACACAGTTTCCCATGTGCATGTGCATTTTTTGTCATATCTTAACATCTTAATATCTATTTGTACATACAGTTTCACTCTACTATATTATTTATCTGCTGTTTATCTTTTGTAAATTTTTAGTATTTAATATTTTCATTTTTACTATCCACTTTGCTGCTGTAAAACTGAAACTTTCCCCACGGCAGGACTAATAAAGGACTAATCCTTATCTTATGTTGTATCATCACGACACTAAATGCACAAAATATTATAATTATTATCATTAATTGCACAATCTATGCCTCAATTTTCTCAGAGCTCATGCGCGACAGTAAGAAAATATTCCATTTGTTTCGCATCATTTATATATTTCATCATCTGCAGTGATCATGATAATGAGACAGAAATCCTCTTTTGAATTTAAAAACATGAATTTCTTTATGAAAAACGTAACTACCTCACTGTCTGTGCCTTTCATTCAAAGTGTTTATATGTATTTATATGTTTTTATAGTGTGTTCTTTGGATTATAATGATATTTAATAATCTTTCAAATCCAGTTTTTGTAAATTTGGTTATTGACCGTTTATATTAAGATCTTTTAATCTCATAATAGATTCGGATTTTCATTTTACTGCATCACAGATCTGTTGCAGGAGAAGTTAGACTCACATTGTCATGCATCATGATTTAAACTGTAGAGACGACAAACACAAAACAGCTGCTGAAATCAAAGCAGTTTAATATGAACATGACCTTTTAAAGGAATGTTTTAATATCAGTATTCAGGGAAGAGAGTCTCCCATGTGTCATGGTAAACAGGGTGTCGAAAACGTAAATCTCCCCTGTGTTTACCTCCAGGCCTTCACAGCATCCTGCAACTGACTTAAATTGAATCAAGCCAGTGCGACGCGTTGCTCAAACTTCTTCAGCCTGACAGCGAACGCCTCGTGGATGATAAATAGAGCTGCTGAAAACATCTAATTTGTGAGGCTGCTGGCTCCCCAATTGAAAAGCAATCAATACGCCCATTAGCTCCGCTGCCATTAGTTTCCAAACATGTGAGCACTTTCCAAACGCCCTCAGAGCACAAAGTCATCCAGGCAAATATTTGTAGACAACCGTCTTCTTCCACGCACCAGCTTCTGACTGCAGGTTACAAGCAAAAAGCAGGAAGACTTATTGACATCCCAGGTTTTCTTTCTTTCAATAAGATTTTCTCCAACCAATAAAAACCTGATGAGTAGTGAACCTTATAATCCCTTCTGTCAACATGGGAATATTTTTAGTGTGTATGTGTGTTTGGCAACAGTCTAACGCCACCATGGAAATAACCTAAACAAATACCAAAAACAACAGGCAAGGTAAACAGCAACAGACACGCTGCTTTAGGTATTTTGTCTTATTTTAATTTAACGTTTAAAAAAATGAAAAACACAAATAAAGGAGAGCAGGTGTGATGGTGAGGCTTCCTCCTGCAGCAGTAGGGCAGCAGCTGTACAGCCTCCTTTTTTAGAGGATAAACGTTTTGCTGTTCTCTCTCCATTTATTCACAGTTAGAGCTCCAAAACTGTGACTCCAGTGAGGCGGGTTTTACATGCACAGATAAAAGAGAGAAGTGGGAGCATTTATATGATGACATGTTTGTGAGGAAAAACTGAGCGTAGCTTCATTTTGGACTGCAACAGAAGGGGCCTATCGCTGACTGACTGAGTGATGAAGTTACACCATTGGCCGTTGCTCTTCCAAGATGATTTGGCACGAACAAGCATCGTTGCCAATGTAGCGCCTTTAAAAATAAGAATAAGCTGTCAGTTGTTTTGTCCCCCACTAGTATTTTATGTCTTGTATGTTACGTTATGTTAAGCTAGGCTAGGTTATGCTAGTCGAGGTTAGGCTATGTTAGGTTAGGCCAGGTTAGGTTAAATTAGGCTAGGCTAGGCTAGGCTAAGTCATTTATTTTATCTTTTATAAAATCAGGATTTTAGCAGCAGCTTGGACGTGAGCGCTGGTTAATGTTTAGTCTTAATGGGCCACGTTTCAGTCACAATTTCACATTTGAAATAGTGAATCATTTCAGGTGGAGTTATTTCATCCCTTGGTAACACACCTGTAGTGTGTCCAGCCTCGGCCCTTCCTCTTCCTGCTGTGTTGCTGAGACATGGGCTTGGCCCCCTCCAGTGCTGCAGCAAAAACCACAGAGGGAGTCTCCTGTTTGTGTCCCCAGCATTAGAGACGGATTATTAATCCTGTCGTTTAGGTCTGTCCGGGAACTCCTCTGATCCAATTAATGTCAGCGTTTGTGTATTTAAAGGAGCGCAACTTGATAAACCTGCATCTACGCCAGCGTCCTAATGGAGTGATTCCCTCCAGCCCTGTCTCATTACTGTGGAGGGTAAACAGCTAAATAGTTTCTCATTACCCTCCTCCTCCTCCTCCTCCTCCTCATCATCATCGTCCTCTTCCTCCTGCTTTTGCTCACTCATGCCTTTTCGCTTCCAGAACTTGATTCTTGTATTTTTACTGTTTTGTTTTTACGAGACTATTGTCCTCACGCCCTCTGTGGAAGTGATGTCCTGGGACTTTTTTTTTTTTACAAGTACATACCCAGTTTTATATGTGTTGGAGTTTTTCCCTCTAGATTAGGCCAAATGATCTCATTGGTCACCTTGGAGATGTGCCCCTCCCACCTGTGTGATGCTGTATAAGATGACATAGCAACAGCTGCTGGATGCTGCTCATCAATCATACGTGGCTGATGTTTACGCTCTCCCCTTTCAGCTGCGTGTCCACGATTGCCAAATGCGGCCGTCTGTACCTCGTTGCTGGAACACAGAGTGTGTTAGGAATGATAATAAATCTGCATAGAAACAAGAGGACTCTGCCCAAGGACAGGCGCTAATGTTGACGGAGAATCTGTTACACCGCTGGCTTCGTTAACGATCGCCGTCATTACAGGAGGCTCGGCCAGACGGACTCGTCGAGAGGCAGTGAAATCACATTTCCTCTCTGCTCTGGATTCACGCCTGATCTTCCATCACAAACAGAAACACCATATCTTTATGAAATACTTCACCCCCCTCCTCTCTCATATCTCATCCGACTCCAATAAGCTCTTGTCTTGAAGAAAAATCTTCTCTATCTTTTTCTTCTCAGATTTTATTTCCTCTCCTCTCCCTTCCCCGACATGCTCTTCCTCTCCGTCCTAGAAATTATTCTTGGCCTCTGAACTTGGGAAACTGATCATCTGAGATCTTTGGTTTAACATTTCTCTGCTTTTCTTGGCCAAATGGAAGATTAAGGATAAAACCTTGGTAAAGAGATTTTGTTTCTTTGTGGTGGTCAGAGCCTCTCAGAGTAAAAACCGATAAACTCAACAGCAAAGCGCTTTTAAAGAAAGTGATATCCCAGCTGTCCTGGATAATCCTCAGACCTCTTGTGGATATTTTACACTCATTAGACTGATCTAAAGATATTACTACAGCTAGTAATGTTAAAGCTGCTGCCACTGATAATAATTAATAATAATAATAATAAATAATTAAGATAATTTGTACTACTACAACAACAGTATTATTACTGCTGCACNCTGTAGCAGCTTCTACTGTCACTACCTGTGATAATATTTCATAAATATTCATAAATATATTTCATTTCTATCACTACCACTTCCTCTACCACCACATAACTATTATAAATTTGTACTACTACAACAACAGTATTATTACTGCTGCACAGAATCTCAATGGTTTCTACTCCTCCACCCTAACTTTGTTTTTTTAGACATTGGCTTTGAACGCTAACACACCAGTCGTGTCACATCATACACGTCACGTGATCTGTTGTCAAGGCAACGCAGCCGTTTTGAAGACACATAATCAATCTAACTCCATTTAAAAATAGCAGCAAAAGCAACAAAGCAGAGGCTTCCTCACAGATTCATCACCACACCTATTTCTCATCCGTCCATCTGTCTGTTTTCAGCTGCTGTCCAGGTCCAGGTCCAGGTCCAGGTCCAGGTCCAGGTCCAGGTCCAGGTCCAGGTCCAGGTCATGCTGGTAGCAGGCTCCAGCCACATCCTCCTCTTCTCCCTGGTAAAGCTCGAGGGCATGTAACTCACCATGTCCAGTGTCTCGTCCCAGTTGCACGTGCCCAGAAAAGCTTCAGAGGAATCCATCCAGGCGTGATTCTGATTCGATTCTGAACTTTCACCGGCAGCAGTTCTCCTCACCGCCATTAACAGTGAGCCCTGAGACATCCGGCTACTTGTTTCTGAAATCTCATTCTTTCCTTCACTACCCAGACCTCATAACTATCTGTAAGGGCAAGAACAGAAGCCGGGTTTCTGTCCGAATGTAGCACAAATTCTTCAGTGAATTACCAGAAAATCAGCAAAAGAAAAATCTAATATTATACAGTTGTTTCATGGAGACAAAGTTGGTAGGACTTCCATTAAACCACAGGAGATGGAGACGGTGCAACGAGATGACATAATTAAAAGAGCTCCAATCAAACCTGGAGAACGATGTAGAAAACATGATGGAAATAAGACATGTCATATTTTAATTTGGAAAATGTTGCAGTCTCCTCATCGCTCCGCACAGATCTGATGTTTTCTTCTCAGTGAAAGCGTCAGCAGACATTTAAGTCATGTTTTTATGTAGGTCATGATTTATTAAGTCTGTTTCCTCTGGCCGTTCAATCAAAATTTGATGTCATCTGCAACCAGAATGGCACTCGGCCAAACATTGTCTTCCTCAAATCTCAACAACATGTCTGAATGTTTACATCAAGACACCGAGACATCCGAACAGTATTTCCTGAGGAATTGACGAAAATGTTGAAAAATTAATCTCGCAATGTTTCGAAAGTGATAAAATATTCCTGGATCCGCCCCCTTTAACCAGATCAAAGCCAAAATTTAATGGCTTTGTCTCTGGCCCCTCCCTCCCCCAAGTTTGGTGTAAATCAATTCAGTATTTTTCGTGTAATCCCGCTCACATACAAACAAACAAACAAAAAACAAAAACACAGCCTCCTTCGCGACGGTAACAAAATGCGTTGTAGACCGTTCTTGGTCTGCTATGACCAGTAGCTAATGGTGGCTAATGTTAGCGAACATGGACACAGCATATTGTAGTGTGACTGACATCACTGGGTCAGTCTGCCAACTTTATAACTCTCGACTGCTTGTGCAACTGTTTTAGCACGTAGCATTAATTTGTGCTTCACCCTCTCAGGCTCAGATGACCAACACATTTTCTCCTCCTTAGCAATTATCTCCCAAAACATGACAGCAGCTGTCGTCTTGGAAACTTCATAAATTCCTGCTTTGCTCCTGAGCTGATGAACAGATTCCACGTTTTGAAATAAAAAGACAACAAAGGACGCGACTCTGGTAACTCGCACTCGGCTGCTCCGATCCCTCGGTGGGATGTGGAGTCTTTAATGCGGCGTGGGTTTCAGCTGCCGCCCCACACTGCAGCCAGACCGCTGCTGTTGATAAACCTCCTCCAGTCCACATTAGACCACAGGCCCCTTCATGAATAAATGAACCGACTGATGCTGACTTATGCCGCCGTGAGATTTAGCTCGGTGAGGAGAAGGACTCGGGGGCTCAGTATGTTAATGTCTTCCGTATAGATTACAGTGCTTACTAATTCATGCAGGAGGAGGTAATTTATTGGGCTTTCAAAGAGGTCCCCAATGGGAGATAAATGCTGTCTGTCCGGCCCTCTGCAGAGACCTCTGAGGATTCATCAAGCGCGGGCTAAATTGGTTTTTACTGGACTCCGTGGGGAATCCGTTTTCTGAAGGGTGAGCTCTGGTGGACTGCTGCACTTTATTCACCCCCTGGTAATGCAAAGCGAGACTTAATCCATGCATTTATTATGTATTGTATTTGTCTGGTCCTTACGTGGTCCAAAAGTATAAGCTCCGTTTTTCTCAAGAATTACAATATACAAAAAGTGCAGAGGTCAGAGGTCGGGCCACAGCGGCATACTGACAAACATTCCTGCGACCCCACAATGACCAGCGGATGGGGGAGGAGGGGCCGGTGTGAAAGTAAGAGCCGAGGAGGCAGAGATGATATGAAGTGTATTGATCCCTGAGGAGAAAACTCTGCAGTATAGATAGATGTATTTCTTATTTACCATCCGCTCTGACAGTGACGAGTTCAGCGTCGTGGGCTCGGCAAAAATAACCTCGGCTGTCGTGTGATCGCCTGTGGGCTGGATTCACACATTCACATCATGAATACGGTCTATAGACATACTATTACATATTGAATCCTGCTGCCTGGTTATTTTATCATCCAGCACTTTGGTCCAGAGGAAAAATTTCTCAGCAGCTACTGAGAAAATTACAATGAAATCTAATGGTTATTCATGGTCCTCAGAGGCTGAGTCGGAATAATTTTGATGACCTTGTGAACTTTCCTCCGGCACCAGTCCAAATATCCGTTTCACACACTTCATTAAATTACCGGGTATTTCAGAACCTAATTGCCCGATTTCCATTGAAAATCTGCTTTCGGCTAACAGTCGGTCCGCGGCGGAGAGACTTTCACTCTCGGGGCTGAACGGCCGACTTCAGGAAAAGAGGTGGGCGAAAAATAAAGAAGTAAGACGTGTTTTCAGGACGAGCCTCCAGAGCAGCGTGAGTGCACCTTGTCACAAAGAGTCTACAAGCCTCTGGAACATTAAGCTTTCAAAAGATATTCCCTCACGATGTCGGTGAAGAGTCTGAAACGTTGCTGCAAAGTCTCCCCGAAGAGTTCAAACATGTGGAGCATCTGTATTTTGTTCTGCCTCTCCTCATGTCTCTACATTATAGCTTTGGATTTATTACATTAGAGCAGCAGTAGTAGTATTTACATACATTATTATTATTATTATTATTATTTTAACCTCTACTTTCATCTGGAAGCTACAACCCAGATTTAATCCTGCCAGTCAAGGAATCGAACCGGTAACCTTCCAGTCACAAGCGCGCACCTGTTACCTTTAGGCCACCGCCGCCCTGGTATCTGTGTGCAGTCTGAAATGTGTCACTTGTATTAAATGACATGAGGTACTAGTGTGGATGAAGCTCCAAGAACAGCAGATTTCCCACAATGCAACTCAATGATGTAGACAGAGCTTAGGTTCTGATGACCCTGAAGACAGACTTGACGAAGCCTCAGAAGATGTTATACGACCGTCTTCAGTACGGTGACGAGTCTAAACTGATCTTGATGTGTGAAATTAGCGGAGCGCCCCTTTAAACAGTTTACACTGTTATGAATGAACCCGTGTAGATTCTGTCTTGTATGTAATGTCATGTCATGTATGAAAAGCCGTAAAACAGGAGAAGGAATCCTGTTCACACGTTTGATGAAGTGCAGAAATACGAGGAAACACACTCACATCCGCACAACCTGACGACGTCCTGTCCGAGGTCGGACGTCACATCCCACTTTGAGCTGATTGCCAGCGACTCCTTCTCCCCATGTGAGGGGGCAGCTCGTGTTCGACGCCACACACGCCGCTTTATTCAGTGAAGTGGTTAAAGACAGAGATGAGAAACGCCGCCGCCGCCGCCAGAGACACAGAGGACACATTACAACGGAGGCGAACGGCTCCAGACGTCTCTTTGTTGGATTGTGGAGAGAGAAAACACAGAGATGAGTCTGCAACAAACAGCCTCATTAGGGCCGGAGAAGCTGTTTATTTATGAATTTGGATTACCCCCCTCGCCCCCTCCTCACTAAGCTGTTGATACTTTAATTAACTTCATCAATCATTGCGATAATGCTGAATTTGTCGCCTTCCCATTGTTCATTGTTTCCCCGCAGGTCCGATGTTCTTTGCTTTGCGTGTGCGACCTGTTTTTGCCGCCGTTGCATGTTGAGGGAGTTCATCTTCCCCGGCCTCCTCCTGTTTGTGCGAGTCGTTAACGACAAATAGCCATCGTTCTCCTCTGACCCCCCGCCCCCGTGATAAATGGAAAACAGGGCCGCTACAGAGAGAGGAAGAAAAGTAAAGCTCCGTCTGGACGACATCACCGGGGGAGGGTGGTCATTTGGTTTTACCCATGCACGTCGGTAATTTCACATCGGAACATCTTATTTCCTGACAGCATTTGAATCCATCGTTGTTGTTTTTTTGTTTTTTTTTCCAGGGGTCTGTGGCTCGATTTGTTGCCAGTTGAGAGGAACATTTCCAATTTCTGCTGCCCCAGGTTTATTTCCAGCCTTTAGGTCTGAGCAGCGTCAGTATCACCGGGGGAGGTCCGGGATTTGATTCTCCGTATATCACCGGCCCATTTCAGTCAGTTATCCAGATGGTAAAAAAAACGATATTTGAGGAAACTCCGGGTCATCCAAGAACCCACGAAACAACTTCACCCATAGTGTCAGGCAACAGCCCACAACTTAAAGCAGCTTCAGCGCTCGAATAAACGTCTTTTACTTCACTTCAAAGCCCCTTGGATTTCGGCTCATTCTGATACAGACTCTCTTTAATACTCAGCTTCTATTTGCTGTGTATATTTATCTGTTTCCAGCGGCTCACTCGTCTTGTTTCTGCTGTAGCAAACACCTGCTCGGCCCCCTGGGGACCAATAAAGTCTCATCCAATCGATGCAGCTCCAGCCTGGCACCGGTTATATGACCGCCGCAATCCAGATGTTGGATTTATGAGTCAGTAATTGCGTGCCGCGCCAGATGTTGATCTGAACCGGACTGGAATCACCCGACGCCCTCCAGAGAGAGATAATGGAGGCGAAACTCGGTTGGTTGATGTTGTTTAATGACATAAATCAAGATGGGACGTAATAGAGAAGCTATAAGACGGTGAGATTTGAAACAAAAAAAATCCAATACCTGACCATTTTCATGACCTCAAAAGTCGTTTCCATCGCTCAGACTTTCTCATACAACAGTCGTATTCTCGTCAGGGCGGAAAGCCTCTGAAACATTTAGATCATCTGGAGGCTCTGTCTTTCTTTCAGGAAGGTTAGAGGCAGCTCTTCTAAAGCAGACTGAGGCAGTGAAGTTTCACTGCAAGTCACTGTGGAATAAAAACCCTCCGTTAGCTCAGCGGAGCGGCTTCTGTGGTCAGCTGTCTGGAAGAGAAGTAATGATCCGAACTGACCGGCTGGTGTGAGCTCTTTCATGCTCCTATCTGCAGCCTTTTGTTTTTTAACGGTATAATAGATTATTTCTAATTATTCTAGTGGCATACGTTTATATTTCATACAGTCTTGGAAACATTTCACTTTACCCGAGTTGGATCCGTCCCCTAACCACCAAACTCAGAGAAAGTTTTAATTCTACAAGGACGAGGCTGGTGCAGTCTGTGCTGTTCTTTCTTATTGTCAAAAAAAAAAAATCCATGAAAAATCCAAAACCTACAGTGTGTTCAGTTTGTCTCTCTGCACTTGTTGACGTGGTTCTCAGCCCCAAGCATCGGCTCCGACTGAAGACACTTACAGGTTTTGGCATCACTAAATTTAGCATTTCTGACACGGTGGAAATAGTTTATTTGCCTGGGGACTACTTTCAGCAGCGGATTAATCCACATAAAAAGGAATGTTGTTGTTTCTAAATTCTCATGTTATGAATTTTAATGATTTAGTTTATTATGAAATAATGTAAATAATGTTCAGAGCTGAATCAAAGTCACTCCAGACTGTGAACAAATGGAGAAAAATGTTTGGAAAAATGCTAATATGAATTTAAAAAGATGTCATTTGCTTTGCTTGGTTTGTAGAGCAGTTTCTGAGGGTTACAAGAGGGAATGATTGTCTTTTTATTCTCGGTGTGTATCTTATATTGCTCAGAACAGAGGCAGTAGAGTTGTAACGGTGCATAAAACTCACATTTTGAATTTGTGGTTTGATAACAGGGAAGGACTCACTACTTAATACACAGACCTTTGACTCAATTTGTTACTATCTGCATTGTTTATATTCTCTGTATTATGTGTGATGACAGGATATTTAGCGGTTTGCAGACAGATGGATCCGTGACTCAGAGGAACGAGATGCTTCCGGCTCTCACACACAGAGACCTGTTGGTACGATCAGTCCGTTCTCCACTTCTTTTCACGTCTGTTGACAATAAGAAAAAGTACAGACTGCGAGTGGTAAGGCGTCTGATTACCAACCAAATCTGAACTTTACAAAGAGGTGGATCAGCACTAAAATGCTTCGCGCCGTTATTGGTTTATATGTTTGCTCTGAGCCACAGCAACAGTCAGATCAGGACACTGCTGCAGGTGTTAAAAGCAGGAGAAGACGAGCACCAGCAGATGATTCAGTGTCTCCCTGAATGTCGTAGACATAAATTTACCAAACATGGTTCTCCTGGGGAAAGACGCAGAGCTACTCAGGAACTGGCCGCTGAGGTCAAGAGCGCTCGTAAATGACAAAAACATCAACTGGTGCGTCTTCCCAGGAGAACGTCTTTGGTTTAACTCAGGACAGAGAGGCTATTCGGAAAACAGAGATTAACAAAAGGAGTGTTTTTTGTTTACGTGTGAAATGAACTAAAAGGTTTCTAACCCCCTTTAAAATACAACTCTCTCCCAGTGGACCAGTCTGTACATGAGGCTTTTCAGTTCTGAACGAGCTGATTATGAGACACTGAAAACACAGTAACTGCAATTACAAGTGAGAAAACAAGTTACTGCATTTAACCCCCTTAATATACACTTTGTGCTGGCTTAACCACTGTGGGAGTTCAAGTTACACTGTGTTAGAGAAGAATGCGCGGAAGACGATGGAAGATGACCATGATAATCTTTGTTTTTCTCAGGCGTCGGTGGAGACAAAAGCCGAGGTAAAAGCAAAGCGAACGTGGTGACAAACATGAATTCATGCGGCTTTAAGGTTGGAAAAATAACCTTTAATTTAATTCAGTGTTGTGAGTGAAAGATTCAAACACCAAATGTGATAATGTTCTGCTTTTCTTTAAATACATATTCACCCCAAATTCAACCTTGACTCTTTGGTATCTCTGTGGTATCTTTACTAGAATTTAAAATAATGTTCTGTCGGCTTCAACAGTCGTGTTTGTGAAGTTACTGAGGCTTAATGGACTTTCACAGCTTCGTTTCCAGGATCTAAAACCCCCCAGAATGCCGAGTGAGTTTAATGTGCTTAAGGTGGATCTCCTGAATGCACTGAGATGTTTTCCGGGGGCGCGGCAGTCAGTTTAATATTAACCGGCTTTTCCATCATCAGAACAGGAGATGAAAGTATAATTCGGCGTCTTTAATTACTCTGGTAAGTGGGACAGAGTCAACCAGGCGTGTCGAGGCCGCCGCTGTTTCAGAAGAAGAGAACGAGAAAGGAAAAGGAGATAACGAGAGAGAGAGAGAGAGAGAGAGAGAGAGAGAGAGCACCTTAAGACGTCCTGCATCTTAAAAATCCCCCTCGTAATTTAGACGGAGCGCCTCACCTTACCACATGCTTAATTACCCTTGACTGTTCACGGCTACATAATTAACATTCTCATATATTTCATCAGCAGATGCAGAATCCTAATAGGTCAGGGCTTTGTGTCCAGGTTTTGACTTTGGGAGAGGCGGGTGCTGGAGCTCCTATAGACCTGCCGGGTGATAATAAAGGCTTTAATCTTGCCTCAGAGGTAATTTACAGAGGAGGGGGAGGAGGGGGTCCTGAGGACAGCTTATAGATAAATCAGCTAAATGAACAAGGGGACTGCAACCTCACCTCATGCTCGGTTAGACTCCGGGAAGCTTTGCAGGACAACAATATGGCTCCACGGGTGGAAACAGGACTCGGTGTTATGAGTTATGGTTATGTGCTGGGGAAAATGGAGGTCAGGGTGTCTTGTGTGATGTTGAGATAGTTTTTGTAGCTATTTTAAACCCCCACATGTTGGAGTTTATGTCTCTGCTGTAGCGGAAAGACGCAGCAAAGACAAGCAACCGTGCTGTTCTTCTTCTCTGGCATGAATGTGCGGCAGACTGTAGTTGTGTGTTGATAACAGGCGATGTGAAAGAAATTCTTTGTTCTTTTGAGAGTTGCTAGCTCTCTGAAGAATTACAGACGCGGTGTGATGAATAGGATCTTGTTTAATTCATGCAGCATGGAGAGAAAACCCTTACACTAAAGACTTACAGGGTCTCTTGCAGTCAGGTAAACAGTCAGGTAAACAAAGAGCAACACTTCTGACACACGACAAGGTCGGTGTTGATTTACGCCTTTTTTAGACCTTTTGCAAAATAAAAAAAAATGGCCGACCTGGGAACCACATCCAACCGCTCAGCTCCGTTTACCCTCAGCAGGAACACGTTTGTCTTTTGGAAGAATTCATCAGCTACAAGGACGTTTTACTTTGAAAATTCAGGGAAAAACGAAAATTAAGAGATTTGCGATTAGACTCTTATTCTTTGTGCATTTATTTACAATTTAATCAACCCTCAAAACCCTGAGTAGAATCTGGGCACGGTTTAAAGAAAATACAGATTACACTGCCACACTTTGACTCTTGGACATTTTTTATTTCCCGGCCTGTTTACCTGTTTAGGGGCCGGCTCTCTCGGCAGGTACTGGAGATGGGCGTGGCAGAGCGTCGTCAGAGTGAAGCGGCAGCACCTGGACCTTGTGTGCTCCTTTTAAAAACCCTGCTGGAGCTCAGGTCTGGTTCTTCCTCCTCCCTGAGACGCCCATTTAGTTTTGGTTGATGTTTGGTTTGTGTCGCTGCACCCATACACCCACCTACACCGCTGAGCTCGCTGTTTACTCGTGCAACTGTTGGCGCCGTATGTGCGACGCTGCCCTGTGCCCCCCCCCCCCCCCCCCCCCCTCCCTGTTAAACGCCCCCCACTCCACCAGCAATATGGATTTTTAGAGGTCGTTAACACTGAATCTGTCAGTTTCAACTTTGCAATGCAGTGAGAACCACAATAACAAACCAATGCATTAAACAAATAAAGTATCTTATATAGGCCTATAGTTAATTGTTTACTCACACACATCTAGATGGTGATGAAAAACAAATATAGTGACACAAATTGCACGCTGAACTTTAAATTCATTTAATGAAGCTAATTGATTTGTAATTTGTCCATGGATATAATAATGATCTGCTCATTATGTGAACGGTGTGAGGAAAACGCATCCTAGAAAGTGAAAGTCCTGAAAGCCAGAACTCTTCTGGATCAGAATCTGTTCATTACTGTGAAAACATGAAAGCTCTTGCGCAACAGGAGGAGTCCCATCATTCGTGCAGGCACCACCGCCGGAGGCTTCAGATCCTCCGGCGGGGGCTGCCCAGAGGCCACTGGCTGAACACGGTTTTCCTCCTCACCCCCGCAGTCACAAATTCTGGTGACCAGGACGCATAGTGACACGTTCTGCAGGGGCGCTGAGGCACAGAGTCTCAAACACACTAAATAAGAGGCTAATTGGCACGCAGGGATGGTGTGAAAAATACTGTCAGTGCAAGGGAGCTCGCCAAATGGAGGATTTGACCTATATCGGCTGGTGGCTGGGAGTTTTTTCCTGTGCGAGCTCGGCGGCTGCCAGCGGCCGCAGGTGGGGCTGAGTTGGAGATCTGACATTAATTAGGGGGAAGAGGACAGTTTCCCTGAATCTGTCACGGCTGCTCATCAGCTGCACGACTCCCAATCTGTCCAGATTTCTCTCTCTCTCTCTCTCTCCAGGAAATATCCATCCATCCATCCATCTATCTGTACACACTCTGTCTATCCATGGTGCAGCATGTTGTAGTGGATTGTGATGCAGAGCCATGACAGAGCTCAGACTTCTGATTAATGGCTCGGCTCTGAGTCAGAATCTAGTAATTGGCGACTGACTTTCTCTGCTTTTTCTTTTTTCATTTTTTCTTCCTCCCTCTCACCCGCTGACAGAGCTCTGGCTGAAGTGTGAGAACGGCACAGAGTGCAGCTCTGCAATGTCTTCCGAGTTAGTGTCAAACTTGGAGCTATAACCGCGGCCCGGAATAACATTCTGGACACTTTTTCAGCAGATTTGAGTCATAACGCCCGAGGAGGGAACATAAACAAGAGGCTGGGAGAGTTTGTTGGTGTTTTATTTGTGAACTTGGTGCTTGGCACAGCTTCTTGGCCGGCGTGCACTCAAGTGACTGGTGATTTGATCAGCCTTGCTCCTAACTTAGCCTTGTCTTACAGCATAACCTCAACCTTAACCTGCTTTAACCTGTTTCAACTTGCTCCACCTTAAGAATCCGGTTTGAACTCCTCCTGCAGTTTCCTTTTAAACAGCAGCTACAAACTGAAATACTACGATCAATGTGGAAGCTGATATTATATGATCAATATCGGTATTAAAGGATGTAAAGATCATTAGACACTAAAAGGTTATAGTGAGTTATTCTGAATTATTCTTGTAGCTTTAACAGTATTCTGAAGTAGCACCAGAGCTAAAGTCATGGGATCATTAAAATCAAAAGGTTCATCCTCTGCGGAACATGATTGTCTTCAATATATTTCATGTCCATCAGACCATGTGAAATATTCAACTTTTTTGGGACGATCGGCATTTTTTCCCTTATGCTTGTTAAAGAGTAAATCTCATGGTGTGTTCATGATGGAAAGGGTTCCACCTCTGGGGAGCAGGAATGTGCAGAACCCAATGTGTGGAGTTTTGTTGTGTACAAGTAGAAACTGTGATCGAAGCAGTATTCATAGAAATCAGGCGATTACATTTTCATAAGATCAGTGTGAAGTTTTGACAAATTGGTGTTGATGGAGGAAAAGGTCAGGGGGTCACTAACTAATCTGAGATCACCCTCTGGAGACCACGAGCGTCCGTAATAAATCCAGTAGCAGTCTGATCTGTAGCTGCAACGAGATTTTACTTTGAATCAATCAATCAGGCTGCATCAAGACTGGAAAGAGCCTCCCAGGTGTTCGGGGGTGTTGCTGCAGGTACGAGTGGGGAGATGAAAATATGATCCTGATTGTTGCCAAGCAACCAGAAGCATCACACTGAACACCCCGAAAACTGTGTAGAAACAATAATGTCACACTTTAATCTTTCATCCTTCTATAAACGCCGATACACGGAGCCAGCAGAGATGATGTTATAATTCTCCCCAACACCTGAGACTCGTTTCCAATCATCTGTATCCGTGCATATCATCTGTCACCGCAGGTAAATCCCTGCAATCCCCGAGTGTCACTGAACTGATTTGATTTTTTGATTTTTTTCTTACCCATTCAGCTGAGTGATAATGTAGATAGGAAAAGCTGTTACATATAATGTGCAAACATGTTTTCTTTTCTTTTCCAATGCTGACATGAGAGGTGGGGGGTGGGGAGGTGGGGGGGGTTATCGCCGCTGATCCTCTGTGATTGCATTTCATGGCTTAAAGCGCCGCACGTGGAAACAGAGAAATTCAAAGACAGGAAACAAATGATAAAATGTCTCTTTAGGAACAATTTCCTTTTTTACATTTTCACTTTTTTTTTTTTTTTTTCCTTCAGCTGATAAAAACAAGCTGCATCTTTGTGAAAGGTGCAAATGTGAGGAGCATTTTTAAAATTCAGGATGTTCAAGATATTACACTTTTTTTTTTTTTTTTTTTGCAAAACAAAGTCCAACTGGAGGCTGTAGTTACATCTGAGGAAGATCTTTACCTTGGTAGCAGGAGGGAGCAGGAAGGTATTTTAAGGTCAGTACTGTATCAGAGGCAGTTGTGTGTGATTCAAAGTGGTTTGAATGGGGAGCATAAATCACACGCACCCCGAGGAGGGTTCATTACCTTGAAAATAAAGCTTTTACCGCTGATTGCATTCGGTACCCTTGTGCGGCTCCTACAGCCGAACACAAGCCTTCAAAACCAGTTTGCTTCGTCCTTGTTCTGTTTACAATGAGACACATAAACGTAAGCTTTGATAGAAGAATAATGCAACCCCCGCAACACATGGCGGGGGGTTTTTCTTCTGAGCTGTTGCCTGCTTAGAATTCACACTGAGTTGCTCTTTTTTCTTTTTTTTTTTTTTCGCAGAGTCATTTCTCAGATGCCATGAAGAATGGCGCTGTGATATCAGCCGTGATGCACAGTCTGCGTTAGTATGCTGGACAGGAAGTAGCAAAGAAGATGTTGAGGTAAAGGTATTCCAGTATGAAAACTCTTCCTCACCTCGTGCCCCCCACCACCACCACCACCCCCCTCATCCTTTTGTTAAATCTCTTCCCCATCAGCTTCCAGCCTCCCACTTAAAAATCAGAAGGCGATTGCTGACGTCTGTGCTCTCTCATAACGTATCAGTGTTGTCTCAATAGCTACAAATCAATCTGTGTCGGGACAGCCTCTGCAATGCAGGCACAAGGCTCCCGCTTGGCCGAGGCTACGAGTGCAGCTCGCTGGCTGAGCTGCCCTGCATGTTCGTCAGGCTGGGAGGGGAGGGAGGACAGGGGTGGGGGGGATCAGAGGAAAACAAAAGAGAGCCGAGCTGTTCCGTCGTTAGTCTTTATCATAATCATTCACTAATTCCTCTCTCAGTTCTGTTGTTCCACTCACTTATCTGAAGAAGAAAAGCTGAGGTCCTCAGCGATGGGAGGATTATCGTTTTAATATATGCATTAAATTACTCCGCTGATTCAACAAGGGCAGTTCAATAATACACAAGTTCTGCGCTCACATTTTCCTCAACACCTGGAGAAACAAGTGAAGTTAAAGGTTGAAGAGAAGATTTGGTTCTGGTGAACTCCAGGAAACGCTGTTACAGCTGAGTCACAGTCCTAACATTTACAGTCGCATGAAGTTAATCTTTGAATTTCTAGTATTAAATTGTAAACAACATGAATCACGTCCAAGAAGCCAAACATGAAGAAATGGGAGTTAGAGCACGGTAAAAGGATCAACAGGTTGTTTGTTTGATGTTCAGCTCGATGGAAACTACAGGTATAAGGAGGCGGGGCCTTGGAGAATGGGTGAGGAGCTCGGAAGTAGAGCCGCTGCTCCTTTGCGTCGAGAGGCGCCAGTTTAGGTGGTTCAGGCATCTGGTTAGGATTCACCCCTGGGTGCCTTTGATTGGAGGTCTTCCTCCAGGCATGTCCGACTGGGAGGAGACCTCAGCGTGGATCCAGAACACGCTGGAGAGATTATATATCTCATCTGGCCCGGG
This sequence comes from Seriola dumerili, assembly GCF_002260705.1. Classification (NCBI taxonomy): domain Eukaryota; kingdom Metazoa; phylum Chordata; class Actinopteri; order Carangiformes; family Carangidae; genus Seriola; species Seriola dumerili. The sequence goes on from NW_019174586.1 coordinate 12,846,896, forward strand.
AGCGCCTCAGGATCCACAAGGAGGAGCTGGAAAAAAGTTAGTTTTCTGGAGCTTTCAGCTGCATCACATGGTCCTACTTGAGTCGTTATTGTTTCATGTTCTTGGACAGAAGAAAAAGAAACGCACGACAACTGTTCATGATAGAAACTGTGCTTTATGGAGAACTCAGTTGTTTTAATTGACAAGCTTCTGTGAAACATTAGAAATGAATGAAGCTGCTGAAACATCATTAAACCTGTTTCATCGACACGGATAAAAGAGCACAGGTGTGTTACTTTGTTCCTGTGTCACTGCAGCACACTTTCAATCACTGAGCAGAAAATCAGTCAAATCAGCTGCTGCAGAGAGAGAGAGAGAAAAAGAAAATCTGCCGACTCTCTGACCTGAGTGGGACTAACTGTGTAAAATGTCAAGGTAATTTTTCACCATCTTTTTCTTTCTGAAGTACAGTTTCGGGGAGTCTGGGGAAGGGATGAGCCGGGAGGAGGGAGGAGGGAGGAGAGGGCATCTGATCGTGTGTAACTCTGCGATACGTGTGCAGCGCTTTACTTAGTGGGTGTTGAAAGCCTGGGGTGAGGAAGTTCACAGAGAGTCTGTTAAGGAGAATGAGCTGCAAGAATGTTTAGGAAAAAAAAGAAAAGTTCAGCGTTAACAAAATGACTGGAGACCCACGAGAGAGAGAGAGAGAGAAAAAATAAAACAGTAATTTGGCCTGATCCTTCCCTGTCATCTCTCCCCCTGTGAGTGTGTGTGTGTGTGTGTGTGTGTGTGTGTGTGTGTGTGTGTGTGTGTGTGTGTGTGTGTTCCAGACAGACAAGCCCAGAATAATAAACACAACAAACAGCTTCTCAAATAGGTTCTGTCAAAGGAAATAGAAGAGAAAGTAGAGTGTGAGGGAGGCAGCCCGCAGGCTCTGAGCACATCTATCAGTTGGTGATGAGTATTAATGAACACACAGTATATGGTGTTTCAAGGCCGGCACTAAATGAGCCGTGACTTGTTTGTTCCCAACACCTTAACACAACCTGTGTTTCATTTCCCTGACAAGCGACCTCTTGTGGTTTTTGCAAATAATGACTGTTCTCTCTCTTAACAGCAAACACAGATGTCAGGTGACATTGTTATTGCTCAGTGTGTGATGTTGACACTGTCCTCTGTTCGTATGTTGTCTCCAGTCAGAGTTTTTCTCTTTTAACCACGAAGACGATCCTTCCCGACTCTTACCACAGCATTACACGTGTTACTGATCAGAAAACAGAACATATTTGTTGTTTTTTAGATATGTTCCTTCAAAACCTGAACTAATGTATCAGCTGGTACCAGAACCAATCCAGTACTAATGTCTCAAAGAACTAAAATCAACCTCCTCGCGGTTGTTTCCTCCACCATTCAGTCATGTTACAGGAAATGTGGTCACAGTCTCTCCTTTCTGTTCCTGAGTTACAGTGTTGCATAATGGCCAGTTGTTTTTGCAGAACATTATGATGTCATAGTGAAGTCGACCTTTGACCTTTTTAGATATAAAATGTCATCTTTTCATTTTATCCTTATAGACATTTGAGTTAGATTGTGTCACAATTAAGTGTAAGAATTTGTGAGTTATGATCAAAAATGTGCTTCGTGAGGTCAGTGACCTTGACCTTTGACCTCTGACCACAAAATTCTACTGGGTTCATCCTTGAGTCCAAACGAATGCTTGTGCAAAATTTGAAGAAGTTCCCTCAAGGCGTTACTGAGATATTAAACACGGACGGACGGACAACCCGAAAACGTAGTAGCAGTAGCAGTAGTAGCAGTAGCAGTAGTAGCAATAGTAGCGGTAGCAGTAGCAGTAGTAGCAGTAGCAGTAGCTGTAGTAGTAGCAGTAGCAGTAGCAGTAGTAGTAGCAGTAGTAGCAGAAGCAGTAGCAATAGTACACACATATATATACAACTGTGCAGTAGCAGTAGTAGCAGTAGTAGCAGTGGCAGTAGTAGTAGCAGTAGTAGCAGTAGCAATAGAAGTAGTAGCAGTAGCATCAGTAGCAGTAGTAGTAGCAGTAGTAGCAGTAGCAATAGCAGTAGTAGCAGTAGCAGCAGTAGTAACAGTAGTAGCAGTAGTAGCAGCAGCAGTAACAGTAGTAGCATTAGCAGTAGCAGTAGCAGCAGTAGTAACAGTAGCAGCAGTAGTAGCAGTAGCAGCAGCAGTAGTAGCAGTAGCAGCAGTAGCAGTAGCAGCAGTAGTAACAGTAGCAGTAGCAGCAGTAGCAGCAGTAGCAGCAGTAGTAACAGTAGCAGTAGCAGCAGTAGCAGCAGTAGCAGCAGCAGCAGTAGCAGCAGTAGCAGCAGTAGTAACAGTAGCAGCAGTAGCATTAGCAGTAGCAGCAGTAGTAACAGTAGCAGTAGTAGCAGCAGTAGTAGCAGTAGCAGCAGTAGCAGCAGTAGTAACAGTAGCAGTAGCAGCAGTAGCATTAGCAGTAGCAGCAGTAGTAGCAGTAGCAGTAGTAGCAGCAGTAGTAGCAGTAACAGCAGTAGCAGCAGTAGAAGCAGCAGTAGCAGCAGTAGAAGCAGTAGCAGCAGTAGCAGTAGCAGTAGCAGCAGTAGCAGCAGTAGCATTAGCTGCACCTGTTGAGAGTAAAGTTCGACATTTTCCAAACTTTCCCTGTGGTTAGAGACAGATTGTCACAGCACTACAGTAAAACTTTTACCATGCCAATTCTGTAGAAAACAAAGCTGAGAGAGGAAATAGACTGTCTGTGATGGCTCTCCAGATGATAAAAGTAATAATATGCTCTCATGAAGCCATGGCCTCGGGCACAGCTAAATGTCTTGTGCTTGGTCTCGGGGTAAAAACCAGATTTCTCATTTGGTTCCCCACTGAAAAGCTTAAAAAAGACAAATGGAGCAGCTTCGGGCGGTCCGCAGCAGCTCCACAACCATCATGTGAAAGTGCACAGTCACTGTTGCGGGTGTTGTACAGTCACTGTGATCCACCTCTGCTCATTTTGTTTTTGTCTGTGACTCCACGACTTCCTCAGGCCGCAACTGTTCATCATCAGACCTGAAGCTACGTCAGTAATCAACAGACGAGACAGAAGCTGAGTTTAATAGAGCTGCGAAATAAACTAATGTTCAAACTTTATGGCACTTGCATGTGTCTGAACTGTGGATTTCTCATGACTTGGGCTAAAGATGTGCATGTTTTTGTGGGATCAGAAACCTAACCCTCAAAATCCATAGCTTTGTGCCTAATAAATGTCTTTTTTTTTTCAAAATAAAACTACACATGTTAAAGTCAGCCGCACAGAGAAGTGCGCGCTAACACGTATTTAAACACATTTCTAAAGAAAATCTATGGAGGTATTTTTGTCTCAGTATTATTGATGTGAACAGATCGACAATCAGTGAGTAAATGTGTAATCTGCGAATATAAAACACCTTCCACAAACACAACAAATACATTTATGAACTCACAAAAATATCTTGCAATTATGAAACGGATCTGCAAATACACAAACAAACTCCACGGATAAAAACATACCTGTGAATACATGCAATTCATTTACAAATACATGAAAAGCATTAGTGAATGTCTTCCGAACATTTACAAAATGTCTGAACCAATTTTCTATTTGTGAAGCGAAAAGGGAAAAGGGTCCTCCATCAGACCCTGCAAAAACTTCATTCATGTGCCACGTCACATTTCATCATGCTCATCTGAATGTTGATGGAGCATATTTATTTATTCATCGTACACATCTTTATCAGATTCATTTGATTTAGGATCCGCACAACATCACAACCCCCCCCCCCCGAGGGGACCCACTCCACAATTTGAGGTTTTAGTTATTTGCTTATTTTATCAACCACAGCTAACATGCCACCCATTTGCATGTGTTTACATTTTCTCCAGGCCTTATCTTACAGCTGTTAATTAAAATACCAAATTATCAAAACTGCGTGCTAACTGTTGACACAAGCCTCAATAGTTACCGATCATTAACATATTAAAAACCTCATTTAGAAGATCCAGAGACTTAGTTTGAGCGTTTTCTTGTAATTCCAATGATTTTGTTCATCTGGGGGATTAAAGACCGACTGGGCAGAAAAGCTAGTTCAAGTCCGGGGTCAAGTCATTCCGGGTGAGAAACGACCTCTCCATCTCCAGCCTCCGACTGTCCATAAAACCACAGAGGGCCCAATAAGTCCACATTAAAACATTACTCATGTTGTGCCGCCTGACAGAGAGACTGTGACCTTAATCTACGACCAGAGGTCACAGAAAACACACACCGGTATTAACACACTGGCACACACTCCTGCTGCTGCTTCCTGTACACACACACACACACACACACACACACACATATATATACAACCACATATACACACAAACCCTGTGCAAGAACTCATTCCACACTCAATAAATGCTTGTGCGGCCAGGCAGACAAACCCTCTCACAATTTAACCTGTCAGAAATGGTTTTGTTGGGGCTAAACAACCTCTCTGCAGCTGTGCTCCACCCTGGCAGCCAGCTGGAGCTTTGGACCAACAATCCATTGAGTTCAACATATTGCATATTGCAGGTTCCGCCTCTCTAACCCTCCGGCTGGGGAAAACTACAGTACAACAGCATCTCTGGTCTGATTCGATCACGGCTCCTCTCACGTGCACCGGCCTTCTGTGACGAATGTCTGTTTGCAATCCATCATTGTAATACTTTATGAAAATGACTGTGTTCCCTCTGCAGCAGTAGAATATGCAGAGGAGGAGCTAATGTGTGATACAGGCCATCACACGTGTTACTGACTCATACATTTAAGGAGTGAGAGTCAGTATGCTGTTCATGCCTAGGACTTATTTCTTTTAACAGTTCCCAACTCTCACACCGAGAGTTTTTATGCATTTTGCCCGTTATACCTGCAACTTTAGGCAGAAAGATGTGAAATATAAGGGGCTATAAATCATTGGAGTGTCAGTGTCGCAGGGTTTAATCTAGTCCAGCAGGACCTCCATAGATTTAATGTTTATTTATTGCTAATGTTTATTTCTTATTTTCCATAACTATATAATACATTTAAAAAAGTGATCGGGAAGCATCTCCGTTGAAGCCTTCAACGTTTTCATGTGACCGTAACTCTTCCTACGAAGGATCCATAATAACATTTCTGATCAAATCTCGATCTGCAGCTACTGTGGAGTAGAAAATGAGCATCTCTGGTAGAAAATCAAGGTTTGTCAAAATAGATAAAAAGTTCCAGGAGATGAACAAACTTTTAAATATTATGAAATTGCTTGTTATTCCCGTAGTCTCATCTTTGTGGATGCAATATCTCAATAACGCATTGACAGAATTTCTTCAACTTTGGCACAGACATTCATTTGGAGTCAAAGATGAAATGATTCGATTTTGGTGATCAAAGGTCAAAGGTCAAGGTCACTGTGACCTCACAAAACATGTTTTCATGCCATAACTCACAAATTCACACACTAGTAATGACACAATTTAACTCAAATGTCTATAAGCATAAAAGGAAGCGATGACATTTTATACCCAAAAAGTCAAAGGTCAACTTCACTGTGACATCATAATGTTCTGCTGAAACGCATCTGGCCATTATAAAGCACTTAACGCAGGAAGGAGATTGTGACCATATTTCCTGCGGCTCGGCTGGTTTTCAAATAAGTACATTGGAAAACAGTATCATAACAGCTGTTTTAGGGGGGTATACCTTTAAGAAACTTTCACGGAAAACTTAAATAGGGCTCCTTTAATGACCAATTACAGCATGAGTTTCTCTCCCACTCCTGTTAAATGTTCTTCTTTGGTCCTTGTTAGTGGCCAACTCCACTTCTTCTACTGTTCATGTCACGATTCAGCCACACTCCTGTTTCCTCTCCCGGGTCAGAAACAGGAAACCTCCTGGGTCGACTATAGGTGTCACACCGCGGAGAAAACACAGCATGTGTATAGCAGAATGCTGAATATTACATGTGATGTCAAACTATATATAGGACGGGCTAGAAATAACCTGGTCACCTCTGGTGCTGACACTGAACTCTCTGGGGCTTCAAGTATTTCTAAGACAGGCCTGTTTCCCCGGGGACAGAGTGTGAACCGCAGCGACCATGTTTATGTACACCTGTGTGTGTGTGTCTGATGGGAATGTGTGCAGGCCTATAGCGGTGTGCGCGTCTATGTGCACATACTGTACATACACACACATCCATAGGTTCATTAATTGCCCTGTTTCCTGGAACAATATGAGAACAATAAGTGTTCTCCTGGGGGATTCTGGGAAGCAGAGACTTAGTCTTTATAGCTGCGTCATGAATCTCCCACATCCGATATTATGAAGGTTTAACAGAATCAGGTGTGTGTAGTTTATGTTATAAATACATAGAAACTACAGCTGAGGAGCTGTGGTAACCGTGTAGGATAGTATACTGTAAATACTGTTGTTTCTGTGACACAGTGAAGTGATCAATCGCATGACATGGTCAACCGTCACGTCAAGATGGCAATTAAATGGTGTTGCTAATAGCGAGAAATGTAGAATAAATACATACTGAGAAAATTGACAGACATGTTCACGGTCCAATTTAGTAGAAATGTAGCTGATTAGAAGCGGCCATGTTTGTTCGGTCTTCGGACACTCGCAGTAGTTGGATTCAGGAATAATTTCAGAAATAACTGACAGTTGAATATTGACGTGAACACGGCATGAAGTTTAAAAAAACCCAAACTGTTAGTTAATTAACTAATCAGTTGGGTATTTTAGCCACGGTACAATGCTAAAATACAAATTGTCCATTGACCATTAGCTGCTTATCTTCATGCTGTTTGCAGTTTCTTTTTCTGCTCTAAAAAAAATACTTTCTGTAACAGTTTGAACGAAAATATGAATTATTAATATTAAGTATTTGAAAGTTTAGGGATTTATAAATAAATCATATGAAACAGTTGAACAAAGACACAAGTAACACATCTAGAATGTCAATAAAGAAGACTTCTATCAGTGTGGGTCTTATAAACCAAGGCGTGTAGGGACACAAACTCCAAACCTCCAAATCACAGAGTTGTCAACTCAATGGTTTATTAACATATAAGATGTGTATTTACATTTAAATAAAAACTATACACAGCAACAGATCAAAGACTAAAAGAGAGAAATCCAACTTCAACGTGTTTATATTCAGCAGTCGTATCACTGCTGCAGTTCCCCTTGATTTCCCATTTAAAACTAGCTCCATCTTGACCAGCTACAACATTAAAACGCAGCTAATCCAGTGCAATAACGTAAGACTGGTGACGTTAGCTGGCTAGCATGTTTTGTTTATGTTTGAATCGCTGTGGCTGCTGGTTAGTTTACTGCTTGTTACTGACGCTCTTGATGGTGAAAAAGATCCTGATGTCTCTTTTCTTTTTTTATTTGGTGGCATGAAATCTGCAAAGTACAACATGAAGTTATGAGTGCTGCAGTTCAGACAACAGAGGAAAGAGAGTCCCCTGAAATACGACCTTTTCACCCATGTTTGAGGTCTGGACTGACGAAACTGATCCGCTTGTTTAGAGAATTAAGATTCAGGGCCACTGATCTGTTGACACTTATTTTCTAGATAAAAACCAAACCTAATGCATGAACGTGTGTGTGTTTCTCTGAATTCCTACATAAAACCTCTTCTACTTAGAAGATGCCCGAGCAGAGCCAGGCTCCGGTGTCATCCTGCCTCCCTCAGTAATCAATAGCCGTCCTCTCCAACACGCCAGCCCGTTATTTATATCTGTCTCTGGACTTTATGTGGATAGGTCAGAGTGAGCGCTGTCCTGAAACAGCTTACTGCAGCACTCCAGCCCGTGCACAGTGGGGAAATTTATTTTTCTCATTTAGTATGCTGCACTGAATCCAAAGTTTAGGAGTCCATCGATTGCCGTTGCTGGGGCGTTCACTTGTCGTCTAATATGTGAGGTGTGTGGGTTCGCTCGAGTGTGTGAAGTCTTAATGGGCTCCTTGGGAAAGTGGGAACACAGAGTTTACCTTACACTGTGCTAATGTAGCTTTGAAAGAGAGTGCAGACGCCGGAGGTCTCGTCCCAGGGAGAAGTTTCACTGCGGTAAAGCAAAGGCGTGGACCGGCATTATCTGGACAGACATCCCTTTGTATTTTTGTAGTGAATGAGTTATAAATCATTTGATATTGATTGTTGGCGCCAGCAAGGAAGAAAGAGGAAATGTCCTTAAGAAACCAGACAAAGATCAAAGATTTTGTCTGTCCTGAAGGCGGCTTTTGTGATTTTCCAATAAATTCCCTTTGGCGTCGTTAATGTGAAAGCGTGGACACTTCCTCTTTGTTTTCATGCCTCTTGAGTAATATTGTTCTTCCTGCCACTTGTTTTAAAAAAGTAAACTGTTCGCCATCATCTGTCATCAGTGTTGGTGTTGAAGCTGAACAACATCCCGTCCTCATGCCGCTTCTACAGTGATGGAGGAGTTCCCGTTGCTACGCTCGCCTCTACAGTTAATCTTTAACAGCACAGCAGAACACAGCGCAGCTCTTCTTCTTCTTCTTCGCCATTTTCATTTGATTCATAGTCATTTTTCTGTCCAGCGCCCAAAAGGTTTACATGGCAAATACACTTGCACCCATCTGAGCGCTGTTGGTCTTAAAATGAGGTGTGGTCAGGCCCGTGGTTGGTGCATTGCTTTCTTGAGGCAGCGGAAAGCGATTGTCCAACAAACACCTGGTCTGAATTCAGTATTTCTGTGTACATTTTATTTCAAGATGTTTCTTCAAATCACATCTTCATTGGTACATGAAGTATATCTTTTTCCTTTGGTTCAGGGTTCATACAAATGGAGATTGTGTGGCATTTTTAAGGATTAATCTTTTAGGAGAGTAGCTCTGTGAAGTCATTGATGTGATGTGACCGTGCTGCAGCGGTCGGACCGTGTTCTCCTCTGAGGGAGGCCGTGGTCGACCGCTCAGGTGATTCACCTCTGGAGAAACGCCCTGACGAGTCCTGTCAGCCCCGCTTTCCCAACACATAAGTTTGACAGCAGCATCTGTCCTCCCTGCGCTCTCCTCACCACATCTCTCCATCCCTCTCCTCCCTCCAGTGTCCCTCTAATGCCATCTTCCCCCTCTTCTTCCTCCTCTTTCCATCTCTCTTTCCACATCCTCCACTGACCTCTCCTCCCCTTCAGTCGTCCCTTATCTCCGCTGCGTTCCTCTGCCATCGCTCCTGCCTCTCTCAATTTCCTCTTTTCTCTCCTCTGTCGTCTCTCGTTTCTGTTCTTTTACATTTATCTTTTTTTTTCCTCCTCCATTAACCTCGCTGTGCATCTTCTCTTCAGTCCTTTACTCCTTTCTTCTTTCCACCTGACTATTTTTCCTTTTACTCATCCTTCTGTCCAAACTCCGGCCTCCTGTGTCCTCATCTTTTTCTTTTCTCATCTCTCATCGTGAACCAACCAACCCAGTTCTCTCTCTCTTATTCTACCATATCTGTACCATCCTCTCTCTCCCTCTTCTCCCCTTTGTTTCACTTGTCCTTTCCCCTCTTCCTCCTCTTCCTCCTCCTCCTCCTCCTCCTCCACTGCCCTTGCCTCTGCTATCCTGCCGGCATCTGCATCTTACGCAGCGTATAAATCACCTTTTACCACCGAGAGTCACTGCTCCCTCCTCCCGCTGGCCCAACTCTGTCAGAGGACGGTGGGGGAGGAGCCGATGATGTCACGGGACGCTGCTCTCATGGTATGACCCATATGGGAAAAAACGTCAGAACAACCGAGTCGACCTGTTTGTTTGTTCGTTCTTCTTCTTCTTCTTCTTCTTCTTCTTCTTCTTTCTCGTTTCCTTTTACATTAAGTGACTAATCATTCTGTCCACCGTGGGGACGTGGCCATATCCTGGCAGCGGCTCCGGTGACATCAACGACTCGTCCTTTTTTACGTCCTCCTTCACTCTCAACATAAACAGTTCTGTAAGGAACCGGAGAGAGGTTCTCGTGGCTTCAATAAACTGTACAGTGCTGCAAAGAATCCCTTTGAGCTTTAACCCAAAGGTTTCTGTGAGTTTCTAGATATCTTAAAATATTTCCATACCATGTGTTGATTTGATATCTGAGTTTGTATGTTTTCTATACATTAGCTTGAAAAATATGAACCTTTTTTCACTTCACAAAAATAAAATGGAGTTCTCATATGTTAAATTATTTTAACGCAAGTGAAGAACTTTGGCAAAATGTTGATTTAAGTCAAATATTCGGGTTGCCTCTATACCAGAAATTCAGTAGTTGGTGTTGCTGTTTAAGTTGCACAACAAGCTGACAGACCTATGATGTGAAAATATTAATTTAAAAAAGTCAGTGTTATATTCTGACAGACTGAACAGCAATGACTGTAGCCTGCTAATGTTGAGCGCACTTAGCTTTAGCTGTTAGCCTAAACAAGCTAACTTTATCTGAAACCAGCTAATGTTCGCCTAAACAAACTAACTTCAGCCTAAACAAGCTAACATTAGCCTATATAAGGTAATGTTAGCCTTTGTGAACGTTGTGTGCGGCGTTCACAAACGATAACAGAAACGTCTCAGGACATGAACATGTTGACGACATGTCTTTAGTATAAAGTTAATGACTGAGACTCAACCAAGCTGGAGCTGTTTCCTCCCGTGGCACCGTTTGTTCTCTGGCGTCTGGTCGTCTAGAACTTTCCCTGATGATTCGTGTCAAATACAAAATATCACCACATTTACACAAGTACCTGTTGCTGCACCTGTACCTGCTGCTGCCATTCCACATGTTGTTGTTGTTATTGTTTACTGTTCCTGGCTTCTTCTTCTTCTTCTTCTTCTTCTTCTTCTTCTTCTTCTTCTTCTTCCCTAGTTTAATGTCAGACTGGAACACCTGTAGGGTTAAATACTGACCCCATCAGTCTGAGAAGAATCACAGCTCCATTATCAGGAAGTGTAGTAGGATGCTTTTATCATAAACACAGTCTGGGAGCTGGAACTCAAACCACCACCTCATTTGGACGGACTCACTCTCTTCTCTGACTGCAATCATATGTTGTTCAAATAAAACAGCCGCCAGCGACTGTAATTATCTGCACCACTAGAAAAAGAAAAGGTTTGCTCGTCAGGAAAATGTAAATATTTGTTCTTTTTAAGTGAATGTCCTCATCAGAAAAACGACAGTCAAATCCTTATCCTCTGTGAACAGTTGTGCACTACATTAGGGGGCAGTAGTCTTTATTAATCACCCTGCAGATACAGATTTTACCGGAGCAGCATCTGTCCAAACCAAATACCCTTTGAAGAACTGTCTTTCTTCAGGGTGTAGTCTTGGCTCTTTGCTGTTGCCATGGCTATGCAGTATTTACTGGTGCACCTCTCCAAACCTATGCGTCTATATGAGCTACGACGCCTTCGCACAGGTCGTGTTTCGCCGACATATTGGAGATGTGTCCTGCAGAAGAAGGCGGTTAATTAGTTAATGTAGTTTGCAGCACAGGCGGGCTGGTGACACTGGTTCACGGCACCTTGGAGAGGAGTTAAGTGATGCAATCGATCGGGCCAACTGGCAGCGGCGCTGCGAGGAGAGGACGCCTTCTGTATGCATGGAGACGTGGAGGCAGCCTCCCTCCCTCAGGACAGAAACAGAGCCCTGATGAACAGGGAACAGTTTAATGGGACGGAGACAGACAACACTGCAGCTGGCAGGGATTAGACAGTGGGATAAAATGTGCACGGTATAGTAATGAGATTATTATCACGAGCTGCTTTTGTTATGAAACACAAGAATAACACACACAAATTATGCAAAAATGACTTTAATCATTGGAACCCCGTCTGTGTGAAAATGGGTTTCGAGGCTGAAGATGAAAAGATTTCAGATTTTTGCAGTTTGAGCTGCTCAGACGTTCAATTAACAAATAACTGCAGGTTGTGTCTGTTAGACCGACACTGCTTCGCAATATTATACCAGCATAGTGTGTGTGAAGGTTAACGACAGTCATGTGCCTTTAAATTACTTTTTTTTTTGTATTGTAATATTGTTTATCTCTCTTATGTATTTTTTATTTAATCTCATATTTTATTTACACAGGTGAAGAAAGAATCCATTCAGCAGCTGAATCACATTTATTCAGTTCTTCTGCAGTTTCACTCTGTGACCTGCTCCGTACAACAACATCCAGCACCAGGCACTACAGTGAGTCGTAGAAGAGTATATATGTTCATCTGGATTGTTTGAGCTGGGTTTAAAACCAGCAACTCTCCTTTGGTCTGTGACAAACACAAAGGTGGATCAGTGGTTTGAGGATTTTAATCTGATGCACTGAGGTGGATGTACAGTGGTCGAGCTGGTAGATCATTATTGCGTTTGCAGCTTTATTTACTCTGGTGGCTTGAAAGTAAAACACATTTTGGTTTGGACATAGCTGAAGTTGAGACTTTAAGACAAAAGTTTATTCTGATGAAACTGACAAATTGTACTTTTTGAGGGAAGCAGAAAAACAAAACATCAAATGATGAATAAAAATAACTAACAAGACAAATACAGGAAGAAAATCATCATGCTAACCCTGCAACAGAGGTCATGTTAGCTTATATGCTAATCCTAACCATTGACAACCCCCTGTATCCGGTTACAAGCTGTCAGTTTCTGTATTTTACACATTAAACAAACTTGTTTTCAGTAGTTTTCATGTAATCTGCTGGAGCGATTTATGTTTTTAACACTAATATATCAAAGTGCTGACTAATTTTTATTTATTTTCATTTATTCTGGTGAATCTAATTTTTTAAGAGAGACCTGAATGTACATGAAAATATAATAAAAACAATTCATGAACAATAAAAATGACAAAATTGTGATAAAACCAAAACATGAGGAACATTTAACACATAAAACTTAAAACATAAAAATGTACACAGCCATGTGTCTGGAGCATTAAATCCAAATTTCTGAATTAACTTTAGTGTTAGCTGATCATGTGATGAGTTTGGTGTGTACCAACTGAGAGATGTATAATGGTATTTCACAATAAAGGCTTTGTAAATAAATAGGTACCATGTCACATCTCCATCACCATAAACACCCCCAGGAATAAAACTGTTATTAGTTTATTTAGATACATCTTCATGGCGTGTTCATATTATTCTGCCGAGCCCTTCAGGACTGCGACTGTCCCGACTGAGTTTATACTCGCGCTCTCAGAGTCCCATCACACAGACTCGATCCCGGTCTGGTCTGTTTGTCCAGACATCGATCTGCTGAACAGACAGGACTTTACACTCAGAGCTCTCTGTTTGCTTCTGCTATTTTTAGCTCTCTTGGCACCGGGCGGATCCTCATGTGTGCTGTTTGTTCCCTGTGATCTCTGTGTGGCCTGTTTAAGTCAGTTGAACTATTTTTTGTTGCTGTTAGTTAGAGGTCTGCAGCCAGACCCCCCACTGAGACCAGGACGATCCCAGTACAACCACAGCTTTACCTTCCCTCTGTCTTTTTATTCAACTTGAAACTTTTAATCGTAACTTTTAAACTGTCTCTTGGTTATATTTCCTAATTTTCTTTTCTTTTCTTTTCTTTTATAGGTCATATGAATGTGAACACAATTTAAAGCCAGACCAAAGACCAGTCTTCTGTTTGAGCTCCACATACCACCACACCATATCATCAGCATATTTGAACAGCTCCACATCACCGAATAACAATGAACGTAACTCTCACTGTGTGAGATCTGACCCCGGCAACTGTTTCGGCAACTCAGGAGACTTGGTTAAATAATGTAATTATCAAAGTGGACGTGAAGCATGAGACGAGAAGCGAAGCCGTTTCCTTTAACGTTCGAGTCATCAAACATTGTGCTCCCAACTTTCATTTGTGAACTGGAACAAAATGTGTAACTGATGGGGGAGATGCGTGCTTTTAATATTTCTACTGGTCTTATTGCATCTTAATTCTCACTCGCGCCGTCGCTTTTACAACTACACTGATGCAATGTCATTATCAACAAAAGAGTTATTACTTTGATAATTGATCTGCTGTTGTTACATTTACTATTACTGCCACTGTTCCTGCACCACTGCTGTTTATTTCTATTATAAATGACTTGTTTTTCTCTGAGATCTAACCAACCTTGTTTCCATCCTGAAAACATATTTTAAAACACCCACCGGCTCCGGCCCTTTCGCCACATTGAGAAAACATTTTGTAGCATTAATCACTCAGGGCTGACATCGCCTTCACACCCACACTGTAGATGAATCGCTCGGCAGACAAATGGCTGATCAAAGCAGCAAGGAAACTTCCATCTGGAGACTCAGGTAGTTTGATGACCTCCTTTGGTTTCTCTCTCATTCCCCATCCCTCTTCCTCTCTCTCTCTCTCTCTCTCTCTCTCTCTCTCTCCCTCCCTCCCTCTGCTGACTCATGAGTGGTCACCAAAGCCAAATCCCCTGGTAATAACAGCACGAGGTGCAGAGGCAGTGATGAAGCCAGAGTATCTGAGAGAGAGAGAGATGCTGAGAGAGACATGAGGACGAGAGAATCAGAAGATAGGAGTATAGATGAGGAAGTGGAAGCTCGTCGTCTTCGTCGTAAACGTGCGGTTAAGGTGGTCGAACGTCATGGTTTGGTTACATTTAGGCACAAAAAACTACTGGGTTAGGTTTGACAAAAGATTGTGGTTTGGATTAAAATACTTCCTTAAGGTTAGAGGACTTTTGTTGTTTTGTGGTTACGGTGATAAACACACGTCATGGAACAAAGTAACAACGCCGATTATCAGTTTTCACCCTGGAAACAAACCATCCATCCATCCGACCTCCTCCTAACGTCACCTGACATCAATATTGCAGCTGTTAGATGTCGCCTAGCAACAAAACGTATATTGACCCACTGTATGTTTGGGGATCACCCAACATTATTTATCTTATTTTTTTATGAAGATAAGAGGATTTCCTTCTCTCCAGTGAGTTCGTACTTTCAACATACTTCCTGTGAATGAGTGTTCAGGTTCATGTGGATCAGAAGCAGCCGGGGTTCTTTGTCAACTCTTGTTCCCAAGTTCTGGGAAGAAAAATAATTAATAATACAACAATTTTATACTTGTCTTTGTGAGGTTTTATTTTTATTTTTTTATAGCTGTTCTTTGTATTTATTATTTGCTTTTTTACATGGTTAAGCTGAAAAGTAATTCCCTAGACTTCACCACTAGCTAACCTCTCCATGTCACAAATACAAGAAGACTGTCCCAGTTAATGCTTTTGTCATATTTTCATACTGTCATTGTCATTTCATGGTGGAGGATGAGATTATTATTCACACACACAACACAAAAGCTTCTTTTTGGGGCCTTTTTTTCCCCATGAGTCTGTGTCTAACCTCAAGCTACTAAAAGACAGAGTGAAGACAGACAGTTTATTAGAGTTCAGAGAGAAACCAAACATTCAGAGGGATCAGTGGGAGCTGTAGCCTGTAGCTCTGCTGCATACAGAGAGTATGATAATTTAATATTATATATATTTAGATTCTGAGAGAGTCGGCTCTAACAGCAGATTAGGAACTGTCTCCAGACCCCACAGGAGACGAAAGGAGGCTTTGATTAGCTGAACTTCACATGTTCGTAACCGGAGCTTAAACTAGCCGGTAGCTATTAGACTATCAGTGCTTTTAGTTTTCAAACTCCCACCCGACCCACAACCCAGCAGCCCCTTTATTTCTAACTTGGTCCAAGGCAGCGTAATTGCACTGTATATCACCAGTGAACACCAGGCAATCAGAGGAACCATGAAATGGCCTCAGTTTCATTGTATTTCCATTCAGATGGCGGCATTTTGTTTTCCATTACTGTCTTGCAGGCTGCGTGCTCGCTAATTACAAAAGTGACTGGGTTAGAGGTCTCCACCCGACTGTAATACACCACAATAAAAAGGAAAAGTATTGGCTGATGCCGCACTTCCTTCCCTTTTTTTTTTAGTTGGCATTCAAGATTGCTTCAATTAAAAGTAGAATGAGAAATTCAGGCTTCGCTGTTCCTGAATTTCTGAGTGAGGCTAAAAATTCTCTTAGAGGAGCAACTTAAAGTGGCAGTTTGAAAGATTTTCATTTAAATAAATGTCCATCAGGTCGCTGTCTATCACAGAATGAGGCGATTGAGCTCATGACCCACTGATGAAAGTATTGTAATACTTATACAGTATATTTGCAGTATCATGAACTGAGTGTCTGTGGCGACGTTCCCAGGAAAAATCCTGCTAATGCAAACTGAACATTTCATTTTGCTGCAGCTTCACATTAAAAGCATGCACCTGGAGAAATACACACTGACTTTTATTGTGAAGTAGACCGTGGGCTTATCGTTCATCTAAAATGTGTCTACGAAACAAGACAATGGTCATTTTTTGTGACAGTGGATTAGTTTGAAATGTTGCAGTGAGTAATGGAAGAGTCAGGAGCAGCTGCAGTCAGCTGTTAGATGAAGAGCTGCAGGCGACAGGCTGCACACCTCCACCTCCTCAGACAGGTAACCGACTCCTCTCACTGTGCCCTGCTGCTCAGACTCATCTGAATCAGACCTCGGAATGACAGGTATCAGCCGGGACTGAAACCACTGAGTTTGCTACTTTAACAACAATTGAATATCTTTCTTTTTGCTGCCTTTGAGAGGTTTAACTTCTCACCTTTCTGCAGTGATGCAGAAGTGCAGTGCACCATGACATCACTGTTGGGTGCGGTGTCAGGAGCAACAGGGTGCACTCTGTGGTTCCCTGTAAACGCGACACAGAATGGCAGCAATGTAAATACAGAGTAACATGTAGTTCATACTGTCATATCAGTTGAAAAAGGTTCTGTAGTGCCTCTGCTAACACTTTGAAAACATCGAACTAAAGGTCTCCTCCAGTGTAAAGGTCTGTGTCCATGTGTAGTGTGATTATAGATCAGCTCTAGCTTCTATATTAATACTGTGAAAGTATCAAAGCCTCAGTCCACAGAGAAATGCACACAGCCTGTATTCAGAAACTGAGCCTTAAAACCAGCCGTCAGGACTTCTGGAACTTTGTGATGTCACAACAAAGCAGTCACCAAGCCCCGCCCACCTGGACCCACCATCCAAACTCCCAGGATTTGGTTTCTCTGAGTGTTTGAAATGAAAATGAAATCTGCTATATTTTTATTGGATCACTCAGAAAACAGTCAGCCAATCAGAAGAGAGGCTCAGAGCCTTGGTTTAAAGTCAATTTGAAAAACCTGCTAAAATCTAAAATCAACTGTGTAACTGCTGACTCTATATGTGTTTAATATGGTTTCCTTGACTCTGTATTAAAGCCGTTTTGCTTCAAATATCACTGCTTTTAATTTGTCTTACATGCTGGTAGGGTGTGTGTGTGTGTGTGTGTGTGTGTGTGTGTGTGTGTGTGTGATGTATTACTGTGTGTGTCTTTGTTTTTTAGTGCTGTCCTGACACAGTGCACAAGTTTTAATTGTGACCTGCAGATGAAAACTAGCCTCAGGCTAACTCTGAAGCTACGAGGCATTAAATGGTTTTATATTAAACATTTATGTTATTTAATAATAACGTTCCCTTACAAATAAAAATAAATAAATAAATAACAGCTGAGTAGCTGCATTTTGGACAGACTGCAGAAGAACAAAATGAAATGCATCATTAAATATTAATTTCACGCCAATAATATAAATATAGGCATTTTCATATTTCATGTCTCTGCTCTGAGAAGAACTGCACATTATCTCTCTGCAACTGCTGGACAATGACACATCGACACGGCTGGACCGGCTCTCCACCGGACGCCGCATCAGAGCCAGAACTTGGCACAGTCCAATGAGCAGGGGGGTGGGGGTTAGTGATGAACCTTGAAAGGTCACTTATTTTGTTATTCATGCTGCTGAATTAATAATCCATGTGAAGGAATTAGTAATGAGTCAGTTAGTAAAAGTCACTGCCCTACTGGATGAGTGATCATGAAGATAACACTATAAATAAAAATAAATGAAGTTGGTCTCTATACTATTGTCTTCAGTTTTAAATCTATTCCTGCTCTGGCTGCTGCTCTGGAGAATAGCTGTCTTCACTGGCTGCACACCGACATATCGTCTGTGCACTATAAAAAAAAAATCTCAGCTGAATCAATAGACAGGAAAAAAGAATACTTTTTATGAATAAAACATATTTTACAAATTAAAAAATAATATTATTTTTTATAAATAAATAAAAGACGGGAAAGAAAAGAAGAAACATCACACGCTGGCAAGTTCAAATGTGACTTTGTTTTCACAGCAAACAGCATATAGAGTCTGTCAGTGAGTTAACAGGCCAAAACACACAGCAACAAGCCTCAAGAGAGCGTCACACCAGAGAGTCAGATAAAGAGAGAGAGATTTGTCGTCTTGTAGCCAAAATAGTTTTTTTTAAAGCTCGTGAGGAGATGGAGAGAGAGAGAGAGAGAGAGAGAGAGAGAGAGAGAGAGAGAGAGACATAAAGGATAGAATGGAAAGACTGTCTGCAGGGGGAGAATTGAGAAACATTCATTCACACAAAAACGGCAAAAGGAAGACAGTGGGAAGGGGGCAACAGATGGAGAGATTAAGAGGGAGAGAGAGAGAGAATGGGAGGAAGACCAGAGGCAGAAAAAAATGGCAAAAGATTCAGGACGGAGTGATGGAGGAGAGGAGAGGGGGAGATAAAAGTCGCTGAGGGGCCGGCTCTTTTATCATCCATCTCTTCTGTGCTGCTGCAGAGAGAGAGAGAGAGAGAGAGAGAGAGAGGCAGTCACCAGCTCGGCCATCAAGCACTTATTGACAGTACTGCAGCAGCCACACACACACACACACACACACACACACACACACACACAGTACAGCAATTACAACAGGCTTAGAGCTCTCAGGCAGGCTGGAGGGAGAGCGCAGCAGCAGCAACAGCGGTGGAGCTGAGGGGAGCTCCCACACTTCTTTATTAGAAAAGGTCATTTTGTTGGATGTGAAGCCAAAAACAACTCATTTAAAACCTGAAGAAAAACAAAAAGTTTGGAAAATAAAATGTTAACCTGGTAGGCTCTGTGTTTATTATTGTAACCGTGACGACTGAGACGTCTGGGAGGTGGAGGAGGGTCCTACTAACTCACCTCCACACTGTAAAAAGAAAACATCGTAAAAAAAACATCGTAAAAAAACGGTCAAATGACTGTTATTTATTAAAAACTGTTATTTTACAGATTTCTCCTAATTTATTGTGATCAAACTCAATAAAGTGAATCCACTCAAGTTTCAGATTTTTCCTAAATTGTTATGATCAAACACCTTCAATATTGATTCAGATCAATTTTCTTACATTTCTCATAAAATATAATAAACTGAAGAAATGCAAATTAAACTATTAACTCTCTGTATGTAGTCTTTCAACTAAAGTGGGGTTGGAAACTTAATTACAAATAACATACGCACCACTATTGACTTCATAACACTTTTATTTAATATATTCAGATGTAAATTTACAATATCAACCAATTATTCACAAATAGTTCTTCAGAGCCCCGGGATGATCTGAACAACTAAAACTGGCATTTCTCCATTGGTCTATCTTGCCTGTTAAGGTTCCTATAATGAGGAGGTGATGATGTCACCTCTGAAAGAGGGGGGGCTGTGGAGCTGAGGTTGTACTGTTGTTTTTTAGCTTGTATCTTCCAATTTCAGTTTATCTAGTTTTCCCACAGTATTTCTCCATTATAGTTCTGACAACATATGTGGACAAACATTATACTCTCTTTTATGTCAGACTCCCAACTATACAGTGTTATTAATAAGTCAATCTAAACATACCGACAAAGATCAAATGATCTATACAAGAAAGTGAGAGTGCAACGTAGCCAGATGAAGAAAAAATCCACCTTCAAACTGCAGTAATCAGCTGGATCCTTGGAGCATCTGGGGGAAAAGAAATAAGAGAAGACACTAAGATTCACTGTAAAGTCCTTAAAAAGTATGATTTCATTATTTTTTTGTTACCATTACTTTAATAAAGCTTAAACAAATGTTATTTAAATATCTTACTGACAAAGAATGCTCTGACCTTCTGTGGCTGCTTTCTAATGTTCTCACACGGACTAAACATCAAACACACTAAGCTCATCTTCAAAACTCTGCTTGTGCTAAACAGACAGAGCTGTTACCTTTGAATATTTGACATGCTCTCTTACTAATAACTTCCATGCTGTTGAGATCAGTAACTGCCAAACCATACTTTTTGGAGGGTTCTAGTTACGATGACGGCCATCTACCCTACACACATCAAGTTCACATTTAACTTCAGATCAAACAAAAGATATTATCACCAAGTGAGTAAATCAATCTCCTTATATCAGGTGTAAATATGTGTGTTTGGAAGAGTGCTACCTGCAAGGCTGAAGGAAGGCCTGAGGTGTTTGATACTAAAAACCCCACAATGCATCACACATTCTCGCCCGGCAACTGTTGATCTCAGCAGAACTAGAAAGAGACAGAGTAGGTCATGTTTATCAAGTTACTTTATTGTTCTTATTTGATTACTGGTTAAGGAACACCACATTAGAGATGAAGAATAGCACCTATGATCTGAGCAGTATGTTACTTATTAGGGTAAAAAAAAGGCAAACAATATGAGAACTGTATATATTATGTACTGTATAGAAGCACATAGAACTTAACATAAAACTTGGATTTCATTCATCCATGGTGTATTGCTTGGTTATTAACTGAATAATACATTATTAATCAAGGACAGAATTAGCCTAAATTGACTTAACAGCAATAGGATCAAACAGATTTTTCAGGGCTGATTTTGATTATTAGTAATCAAAGAGACATAAATATGTTGAGCCGATGCAACTTCAAAAACTCTGCTACATAAAGACACTCGCATGGCTTTCAAGTTTCTATTATTTTCTATTTTGTCAACCCATTTATTATCAACAAAGATAGGCTCTAATTAACAGAAACACCTCTGTATAAACAGTATAATCTCATGAAGGACGATTTATGACAGGACTGTGTAATTAGACGTATATCAGTTTTAGCTAGATGTTCCTAATAAATTGCCAACTGAGTGTACATTAATAATTATCAGCTGTGTGCACAGGCTGCAAAGAGCCTGACTGGAATTAATTGATTGCTCTTGGTGCTGTTTTCAACCTGGGAAACTGATACTGCTCCCTGGCAGCCTTAAAGAGTTGTTTAATACTTTTATCATATATTATTATCATCCACATGTAAGGATTTTACCCCTCCTCTTCCCCTTTTTAAAATGTAGCGCAGTAACACGTTACTCGGAGATACATTACCTTTTCAACAGCAGTGAGTGACCGTTTACGTGCTGACGTCCTACGTGCTGACGTCACTGTAGGCGTGTCCTCACTGTAGTGTGTTCCTATCTCTGGAGTTTCTGTTACCGGTGGAATTTATTGCTGCTCTAATCTAAACACAGTTAATGTTTTGTTTCGTCATTACAGACTAACTACCTGCTTACATTTAAACTTACCAGTTCTCGCTCCAGCACCCACAGCTCTCTGCTGCTTATAGCGAATTTCACTGATTCAGCATTTTGGTTTACATGCTATTGAACTGATGTTATTTTTGCTTAGCAGTTAGCTTGGCTTCTCTCTCTCCCTTGCTCAGTGTGTGTCTCGGACCAACAAATTAACTTGTACATAAGAGTGTTGTGTTTTTGTAGCTTCAGAATATTGGATTGTAATGTTTAAACAAAACTTCAGCGATGTCTGCTGTCATGCTGTGGACACACAGCTCCGCTCGCTAACCGGAGCTACAAACAAGATAGCATGTTAGCCTATTACTCACCAAATCCCTGAGTCGTCATCTGGAAAACGGTAGTGAACAATGAGGAACTGGTGATGCCCGGCGATAGGAACCATTGAGTGGTTGTAGGCTGGAGACAACAGTCCAGACCAAGCGATAGCTGCGCGGGAGACTTCTGCTCCTCAATGTGTTTCCTGGTCCTCTTTGTCTAAGTGTACAAGTGTGTACAAGACAGGTTTTCTCAGTAACTTTACTCATATCACTCATTTACTCTCATCAGTTCGTTAAAGCTTTAAACCCAGGTTGACAACATTAAAACACATACTAGCAACACACAGTAATAATAGCTACTTCTACATTGAAAAAATGCTATTTATGCCTAGCGCGCTTAATCGGCCGGTTAGCTTTTCACTTTAACACACGTTAATAAACGTGTTTTCAGTTCATCAAAGTTAGCTCCAACATTGTTGTCTGCCTGAAAAATGTTCTGTTCGGCTTCAGTTGTTCTAAAAGACACTCAGAGGAGTCGCGGTATCATTTTTTAAGAAGTACATTTTGTTTTTAAGGCCTATTTTTGCTAGCCAAAATTAGCGTCCCTGTTAATGTCACAGTTCAGGTGAATATGCACCTTGCTAACCAAGCTAGCCAGCTAGTGCTAGCGTTAGCTGATAACTTAGCGATTGCTATGCTTAACAGTACCTGGGCCCACCAGCTGGGCTGAATAAACCTGTTGTCAACCTAGGTTAGCCCGTGGAGGTGGTTCAGTCAAAGTCCAGTAAAAAGGTAAATTTAATCGACCGTTAATCAACAACGTTTGGTTTGTGTTTCTCCCACATGTGACCCAGTTTAATGATCGCGTTAGTGTAATTGCAGCTTAATGTTAGTTTAATACATTGGTCCATTCGAGACGTCGTGATAGTTCAAGTTAAATATAACGTGGTATAACAAAATGTGTAGACAAATATTTGTCAATATAGAAGATTGTTCATTTAATACTCAAACCAGTTCCTCAACTGAAGCAGACATTCATGCACCTATCCTGACAGCTTGATAATATTGTGATTAATGTATCCATCGCATCTTAACTCAACGTGTTTGTCTTTTATTGTCAATTTTGAAAGGTTTCCACACTGTTGAAAACTGAAGATCTGTGCCAACAGAAGGAGACCTCAGTTACAGAGCAGCCCATTTGTTTTCCAGTCATCTGGCTGTGGAGAAAGGAGGGACTTGCATGGACATCCTTAGTTCTTCAAATTTGCTGTGATGATGATGCCTAGAAAACCCTCTCCCATTCATTTTCCTCTGATGAAATACAGACAACTGCTGATGAGTTTGTTATTATTCTCTGTCTTCCGTATTCACAAGGTTCAGTTCTTACCTGCAACTTCATTTCTGCTGTTGTTGACAGGTGATGGTAGCAACACTTTTTAAGAACAAATTTATAAATATTAAACTGTGATTAAGTGATGGATCAACTCTAGCACTGTCACCACCTCCACAGGTGAAAGTATTTACCAGTTAAACATCTACATGTTTTTTTGTCCTTCACTGTCAGCTGTATGTCGACAACATTTTAAATATTTCTAGTATTTATGTTGTTGATTTAAGCTAAACGTGTTCTATAAAAACCATCACAAAGTTAAAGCAAGAGCTATCATAAATAACTTTATTGAGCATTATAAAACTACATTAATTTAAACAATTTACAACACTGGAAACGTATAAAAGAATAATAAATGGATTCATTAATACTGTAGTGTACAATTTACAAGCAACTGTAACTTTAAAAATCGAAAATATTGTGGATTGAAGTTAAAGCTAAAATTTCACTGTCATATCTAAGTTTGCTTAATAAAAAGAAGTAGTTGATCAACAGAATCTTTAGTAACAAGTATAATTATTCATTCATGAGTCCTAATGTGTGAGACTGTTCATGATTTATTTGCTCCAGTAAACAATCCCCTTTAAATAAGTTATGCTGTTGGAACAGCCCACACTATATTAAGCTTATAATGAGCGACGGACTATGAAATATGAACTCTAATGTTTTAAACATTGACAGTTTGGATACAGCTACAGGGGAGTCCATAAGTTCGTGAACTTATGTCTGACAGTGGGGCAGAGAGTGTAATACGAACGTGAGGGTGGTAGGGAACAGGAGGAATGAGCAAGCTATTATAGACTGAACAATTGTTATGGCCACATAGTGTTACATTAAAAAATACTATATGTATCATATAAGACAGACTTGTGTGTAATGTTGGGAAGAAGAAAGTCTTCATGTGTGGACACTGCAGTTGTTGAAGAAAATTCACTCAAGTCCTTAGCTTCAAGTTTGCTGTATAGTGTAAGTTTATCGGTATCCCAGATACGGTAGCCAAACTACACAGAGCGGGTATGAGGCAGTAGACTAGAACCCAGAGTTGAAGGGCAGGGACAGTTATACAGTTGAAGACAAAGGGATAGACAATTGTATTTGCACAGACCTGGGAGTTACAGACATTTGGTCAGACAGGATAACAAGTTGGAAAGAGTTTAAAGCAAAAAGTAAACGTTCTCTAGAGGTTTTGCAGTAACACCTAGGTTCAAGTTATCAAGGGGTAGAGGGCTCTTAGGCTGGATTTTCAGCATATCCAACAGGTAGGCAGGAAGAGCCCTTGGACTGAATCAACATTAATCTACAGGTAAATGTTAAGACGTGAAGCCTTGGTGAGTAAGAGGGAAGAAGGGGGTTCCCTTGATGAAAAGGATCAAGGGCCAACTCGTAGGTTATAGAGTTTTCCTAGGTGTCAGCAAGTCACCACCTAAATACACTGAAGACTGATATTCTTCCTCAAGTGTGGAGGTGTGCAGGCCTCATTCATTGCTGCAAGAGGTTGTAGGTGTCCCCAAAGATCAAAAAGACCTTGCCTGGATAGAAGAAAAAACATAATAGAGAGAAATCATATCATATCATATTGTAAGTTACAGAGAAAAGACAAAAGGAAAACAGCACATCTGATTAGGTGATCACAGATATCTGAAAATAACATTATTTCCCTCAGCTTAGTTGTAATAAACAGTCTGCTGATGAACCGTTTTACATTAAATAACAACAGTAATAGAAACAATACTCGGTTTGGTGTCATTGTGCAGGTGCACATGTCATGATGGTTCTCAAAGCTCTAGATGAATTCTTATTTCTGACAGAACAGAAATCATTTCCAACAGATTTCTGACTCCTGTTCATCAATAATGGAAAAAACTAGAGCTGAAACTAGCCGACTGACACTGAACCAAACTTAATTAGAACAAAACAACGACACACACGTTCGCTGCTCTGCTCTTTAACCAGCGCGTCCAGACACGACAGTTCCCTGTAATAACGCGGATCGTTTAGTGACCTGACTACCGACATTGACAACCCGCTGTCTCTATTAACACTAAGGTCGGCGACGTCACCTTCGGCATTCCAGAACTCATTTTAAAACACGTATAACATGTTTTTCCCTCGGTCTATGGTTTTAATACAACGAGTTACACCACACAGTTAGCTTACACACAGTAACTTCAGCTAATATACAAGCTTTTTCCTCATATACGTGATATTTACCAAAACGTGGACATGTATGCAATTAGCTACTAATATTAATTTAACACTAGATATAAAGTTTACCTCGAAATTATGAATGCTAACTGTGTAGCAGCGACTCGATAGCGTGTATCCGTGCATAGCAAAGACTCTCTCTACAGTTGTTCTTACAAGCCTGTTGCTGCCACAAAGCTCGGCATTGTAAAACACAAAATGATGATGACTTGTTTCCCTTTCAAGCAGAAGGCAGGCAGCCTCCGACTCCACGCTTCTCCTATTGGATGCAGCAATGACCCTGTCAGTCCTCACCACAAAGCTGTTTGCCTTTAAGGCATCAGAGGAAGAGAGTTTAAGAGCCCGGCCCGCCACAATTATTAGTCGGCTACATGATAGGCAGCTCGCCTCCTGCAACCGCCGTTGTGAACATTTGTGTGTAATTGTGATTTGGTTTGAGATGCTTGGGTTGATTGTTAGGGACTGGCTGGTTAAAATTCTTGATGGCATCACCCACCCTTAGAAAAAGACTTAGACACATTAGGAACAGCGGGCGCTGATTCTAGTGTTTGTGGGTTGGTTAGAATCAAACATAGTTAGGCTCTTTGTTGGCTCCTGTTCCCCTTACTTCAAGTTATCCTCTTGCTTTGTTTGTATTTATGATTACTTATTTACCCTCCTGGTTACCCCAATTATAAATTAAATCAGTAAATTTGATTTAAGCAATAACACCTGGTTTTATGTGCTCCCTTTTCCCCTAGCTGTCAGAACAAAAGGACTGCCAAAATAGGTGACTGGTAAGACAGCCCATGAACTACATATACGGGACACCAGAATCAATCATGGCAGCATGAAACGACACCTGCATCTGTGAGCAGTCCGTTGGTCATAAGTGGAATACTGGGTGAGTAAAATTTCCCAGGCTGTTGTATCTTCTTGCTTGCAGAAATCAACTGCTGTACTGATGTGATCCCACAGCATCGGGGTTTTACTTTCTCAGCAAAGTGGTTTCCACAAAAGGGATTATATCTTATGCTATCATGTGAACAGTGCAGACATCATACTGGCCTGAATGACAAAATGGGCAAAATAAAATGTTTGTATATCACAATTGATATGTTAAGTATGAGGGAAAGCATATTGCATTTTAATATCCATGCCATAGATTATATTATACCGTAAAAGTAAAATCTAAATGTATTTGTATGCATCAAATGTGTCATTATCAGTCAAGTTTAAAAGCTCAATATCCTTGTCGTTTAATCAGTGTGAAAAAATAAGTTGGTTGCAATGTGGACAATTATCACTGTAGCCTTACTTTTTTTAAATGTTCAGCTTTGGTGGTTGTGCTTGTAAAAAAGTGCAATAGTAAGATGTGGCCAGACTTATATTTATATTAAAAAAAAAAAAAAAATTGACACTAGTCAAAAAAGCTGTGTGAAGGCAGCCACAGTATGAATGTCATGACAGATCTCCATCTGTTCTATTTCAAGTTATACTACTGAAATGGCACATGCTCACCAGCTGAGCCCCGACCATGTGCCTGTGTTGTGAATACCACTTGTGACGCTAGACGCTGTGGAGTCGGCTGCGCGCCGTCAAGTCGGGGTCTCAGTCCCACGAAGAAGAATAACTTCCAGCAGCGCTTAAAAGTTAGCATCACAGAAACACAGAGGAATGGCTGAACCTCCCTAAAAAAGGCGATATTCATCTGCAAATCCCGAAGACCGCTCCCGCCAAGAAACCACGTTCAACGGCAAAAAAAGAAGCACACGATAAATCCTCGATGTGGCTTCCACGCTGGAGATGGCCCTGAAGGGAAAGAGATGTGGTTTGATTGCCGAGTCGCAAACTTTCCTGTTAGCATGCGTGAGTAGCTCCAATTGTTAGCTCTGAAAGCTAAAAGATAGTTAATCAGGGCAAACCGACAAACATTTCAGTGGTGATATGACGTTGTCGACAGGACGTTTTTTAGCGGTACTAGGACGTGTCGCGTTGTTCTCGGCTGTTGTACAGCGTATACGTCCGAGTAACTTTTAGGCATCATTTTTGTAAACTGAGACTATAACTTGAGATTGTATGCGACCCAGTAGACCGACGTGAATACAAGTCGATCGTTTTCACCATGTTGTAACCACTTTACATTTCTGTTAGGAGATCAGCCATGATTGAAAGCACTAGCGTCTTTACCATTTTCAGGAATTTCCAGCATCCCTCTTTGTCTTTATCCAGGACCTGAGCCAAGTACAGATGCAATTACCGCCTCCACCTGTTCTCACCAACGCAGAGAGTCCAGACAATGTCTAGGTGATTAAACCCTATCATTCACTTTGAAAAGTAAGACTTGTCTATACCACTGATTAAATCAGACCCCACAGTGTAAACATGCTTCGTACTCTGATTCTTAATGAAAAACGACTGTCTGTTTATTGTATTTGCAGAATCCAATTTGTACTCTCAATTTATGTTGGTATATAGTGTGTGTGTGTGTGTACATTGAAAGAATTCTATCACACTTAGTAGTTACTCTTAATTTTCTTGCATTTTACATTTCATATATTCATACAGTTTTATATTTCGGCATATTCATATCTAACCCTGGTTATTGCCACACATGAATATAAAGAAACTTATATGATCAAAGAAATTTTCCTATAACATGTTTGTCTATACTCAAGGACCAGGAATTTCCCGTACTAATCACTAATGATGGACCGCACCTGCCTTTTCTTCTGCATTCTGGCCTCAATCAGTTATTCAACCACATTACATCAACAGCTTGGGTTATATCCCTGCACATGACAGAGATGTCTATACTGGATCTTTTGCATATTTCCCCTAATCAATACCTTTGCGCTCTCGCCAAACAGCAGGATTTTTTCGTTTCTAAACACTTATGTACATAGTTGTGTAGTATGGATTTTTTAAAGAATCTCTTCTACAAATTCTTCCCATGTACATGTATCATTTGTTCAGATTTATTCATAAAGTCTTGTTTTATTACAGTATATGCTAAATAAGGTTTAAATGGATGATTGATAGATCTTTTATGTGTTCTTATAATGCTTCAAAAACATTTCATAGTCAAGAGGAGCTGCTAAACATGTCCTTATTTTTCCTTCTGTTATATATGTCATGGGACGGCAGAATCCACCTCGGGCTGGAACCACACCGTGCCGTCGCTGAAACCAGCAAGAAATGGTAAGTCATGCACACCATGATTTAAATTACAAAATGTTAAAATAATATTCTGTTATTACATTTAAGTCGTCGTCATCACGACTGCATCAGAAAACAACGTGGATGTGATTATTAATATGTTTGGCTTGAATATTACAATTAAAATACTTGTTTGGAAACTTCCTGTCTCGGATTTGTTCAGGAACTTATTGTGATGAAGTAATGAAGAACTACTCGGTAACAACTGTTTATTACTTCACTGACCAAAGCTCTAAAAATAGTAAACTACCAGTTAAACCACAGCCATGTAATGTTTAACATAGCCTGCTTTATGCTGAGAGATGTGTATTAGTTAGCAGATGTTTTTAAAAACAAAACTGTTGTTGGCTGTAACTGTGTGTCCAGGCTCAAATTAGGGTCAAAATGATTTTGAGCTTGTAAAGTGATGTTCACAAATGATTCCAATGTTTGTAGTTGTAAATCAACCTTTGTAAACCTGTAAAATAAATCTGCATGAGAAATTCAAGTTTGAGCATGTGAAACAATTGCACTTGTGTGGAAGAGATTTGTATTTGCTGAAAGTCTGACTCAAAACTACACAAATGATCAGTGTTGAGGTTGAATGACACTGTAAAATAAGAAATGGATTTGTCAACATCTGTGTTGCGATACAGAGCAGAAAACTT